>NW_015115909.1:40384-46028 GCF_001443285.1 Poecilia latipinna
AAATAAAATGCCGAGTCCTCAGTGTCCGAGACCGAGACGAGACCGAGACCATCAATAAATGGTCTCGAGACCAAGACCATTCTCGAGTACTACAACAGTGTTGGTTGCGCTTATCTTCCAATCAGAGCACGGAAAATATCTGATGTCATATGGGCCTTTGAGTCCACATGGCACAAATCTGTAAGCTGAGTGGTTAAAAGAACAGTTCCACAGCTAGATTGTTTACTGAAAGTAAGTCTACTGTACAGATTGTGAAGGCCCTTGAGGTATTAGAGATTTAAGTCTCTGTAGTGCCAGGGACAGGGTCACCTGGTCCCTGGCAGTAATCCCTTCTCAATAATTCCTTGTCTCACCGTCACGGCATAGAAGTTGCCCGTTCGATTCCTGGTCTGTTCGCCCTGAGCACCTTGCCTGCTGTTGTTGGTCAGAAGGGCCGACGGCATAAAATTACAGCCTCTCTTCTGTTAGCCCAGTGGTTTCCAAACATTTTCTCTCCCCCCCCCTATGGATTACAAATAGGGAGAGTTAGACTCTGGCTCTCTTGTTGAACGATGTATGTTAACTCGTTTGGGGGGGGGGGGGTTAGGGAGATTCTTAGAGACTCCCTGTTATACTCTTCCATCCACTCAAACTCCCCCGCCCCCAAGGTTCATTGTTGTTTTTTTTTAATGTCTTCATTCATCCATACTGCTTCCTGTGCCCCCCCTGCAATGGCACGGTGCCCCCTCAGGTGGCGCACCCCACAGTTTGGGAACCTGTGTTAGCCCGGCCCAGAGCAGCTGTAGCTGCAATCTAGAAGCTTGCCATCATCATCTATGAATCTTTGGGGTTTCAATTTGAGATATAAAAGGCATTATAAATATTATTTCTTGTTCTAAAAATAACCATTAGGTCACTTTCTTGGGCTAAGAACTGCTGTAAAGTTAAATAAGGTGAATTAGCCTTTTTTGTTTCCAAGTTACAGATGTTTAATAGAAAATCTTGACTGTAATGATTATAAGTTGGAGCTCAGTAAAATAAACAGATTCTTACATCAGGAAAGTATGGCATCTACAAGTTAAACCTATTTTGTTTTTTTTTTCCTTTTTAGGTGTCCTATTTGCCCAGCAGTCGACAGTGGCAGGGATTATGGAACACCGCAGGAAGCAGAGTAACACTCAGGGAAAGCCCAGGGCAACATTTTTCCAACCCTCTTGTTTCTCTTACTCTACTGTTTCTCTTCATGGACAAAGAAACTTTTCCAACTGACCTGAATGAACCAAATTAGGATTTGCTCCTTTGTTCTTCAAGACAAAAAGACTGCCGTCTGAGCAGGAACATTTCAATACCATGATATTTTTAAGCTTTTTGGCCATCTACCCCCGATTCCAGATGGATCTTAGGAACACAATATACACTAATGATACTTTTACAACACCATCGATCTATTTCCTTACTATCCTTCAAAGAAAGAAACATGAACACAAACATAGCACATCAAACACAGCTACACAGCAAATATCTTACAAAATGACTTTCGTAACCATTTAGTTTCATGTGCTCATTAGAAACATTTTTCAAATTAACTGATTACAAAAATTTCTGTCAACCATGGCTTTTGCTTCAATGTTGTGAGAAGTTTACTACACAAAAGAGTAGTGTAGTAAAGACACATTATTCTTTGAAGAAATAATTGCTTTACCTGCTACTATCTCACTATAATGAGATACATTATATTTACTATTTCATTATAATATTATTATAGCCAAGTCATCATATCAAGTCATTATAAAGAGATTTTTTATCACAGTGGCAGAAATGGGCTTCCATACTTTACCTTCTCTTTTTACTTTTCCTTATGCAGGCAAGCCATCCTCATTTACATAATCTGCCTCATTATGCAAGTGAGGATGAGCGGTGTTTTAAGTCTTCTTAAGAAGATGAGGCTCGCCATCTTCTTCAACAAAGATAGCAAACAGTTTATCAATGACCTGAAGCTTAGCAACTTAGAAGATAATGGTGAGGTAAAGTAATTTATTTACATAGTACATTTTCAGCAACAAGGCAATTCAAAGTTTGCTTTACATGAGTTAGAGTAAATACAAACAAAGTAAAAGAAAAGCAAGAGAAAAACAAAGGTTTTCTGTAATTTATAAAGTAGTAGGAGTTTCTCTGAATAAACTAATAGAAAAGAAAAATAGTTTCTCTGGATTCTAAGTTTGTTCTAATTCCTGGTTTGGGTTGAGTGAAGTATAAAACTAAACATTCCTGTTCTGGGTTGCTAAGGAGAATAAGAATAAGTACACCAGGAGTTTCTCAATATAAACTAATAGGAGTTTCTCAGTTGCCCAGACTTTGCAAGGCAAACTGATGCTGATGTTTGTTTTTCAACTACATTCATATTAAATTAATTGGAATATTAATTATAAAAGTTCACAAATAAAAACCCATTATAGATTAATTGCATGGATGTTTTAAAGTTTTTAGGTTTAATTATTTCTTAGTTACAGCTAATGAAATCATGGCATTTCAGATTAGAATATTACATCAACAGTGAAAAATATGTGCAATACCTGCTTAAAGGTTATTTTCAAAAGATACTTTTAATCTAACATACAAGACTCATCGGAACTCATTCTAATTTATTAAATATTGTGTACTATGAAACTCATAATACATTTTGTCAGTTTTGGACCTCCAAAGAATCTAACTACAGGACAAACAAAAACACTTTAGTGTGTCTTTGAGTAGTATGTCATTTTGTCAAGGACCGACAGAAATCTATGGTTTTTTAACACAGTGTTAATTTTAAGCATGACTTACCAGCAGAATGCTAATCAATAGGGAAGCAATAAAACATGGCAAAGATTCAATCTGTGGAAAGAATTAGATGAAGTTGTTAACAGATGATGGAAAAATGTCAGTGTTTTCTGAGACAAATATCACTTGCTACAATCAAACATGTCTTGTCAGTCTTTTTTACATATACTGATGAGTATAACAAACCGTCTAGCTTCACAGTTTGTTGTTTTTATTAGTTTCTTTTGTAAACTTAATGATTTTCTTAATGATTTTAAAATAGAGAAAGTATAATACAGTGACATACTGTCTGGTTGGAAAATTCCTAACACCTTGCAATAAAAAACCCTCAGCACCACCACCAAGTTTACTCGGCATAAGTGCAAAAAAAAACTTCATGTGGCATATATACATACACACACATATACATGCATGTATATACACTAGCGGAACAAGTCATGGTCAGGCCGGGATGCGGGACCAATGACCGGGCCCCTTACGTGCAACACCTGCGCTGCTGGAAACTGTTGAGCAGGGGGGAGGGGGGTCTTGGGCTGCCTTTGTCATTTGATTTTTACCCAGGAAGCACATTGGCTAAACCGTCAGTGAAACAGTCACTGGAACCTTCTACTATATATTCCATTGAGGGACAGTAACTTCAACATTACATAAACCTTTCTGAACAGGCGATGGCGCACTTTCTCCGTCTATAATCATAAATTAAAGCGACCTGAAACCATTCCTCCCTCCCTGGCACCTCCAGACCCAGGCCCCCATGGGCACCCATCCGGGCCCGGGCCAGGGGGCAGCCGCCAGAGCTATGGGTTAAATTATGATAATTTAACTTTGCATTAAATTATCATAATTTACAGAATCATGCAAAGTTGGCACTTTTAATGCAACTTTTAGAGCAACTTTGCATTAAAAGTGTCATTATTTACCAAATGACACTTCATGACAACTGTCATAAACATTCATAAAGACTTCTTTATGTTCATGTTTATGACAGTGTCATGTCAGTCTTATAGACATCCCTGCAAATAAAGTGTTACCTAATTATCTTATTATAAATTATTTCACCATGGAAAAAAATATATATACATATATCAATATGTGTATAGACATAGATAAATATATATAGATATATAAGAAAAGGTTGGTCCCCAATCTTTTTATCACCGCGGACCGATCAAGCCTTGGCAATTTTACTGCGGCCCAGGGGGATGGTGGGAGGGGGGTGAACCGTCAGACAAGGCTTCTGCATGTTGGTGTGCCCACTAAAGCCTAGTTCACATGGCACAATTTTCAATTTTTTGCCCCGATTTTACTGTTAGGACAATCTTTGAATGTTCTGAAATCTAAGATTGTTGCTTGAGATGATTTTAACCGATCATCCTGCCGTGAGGCTCAGCTCAGTGCTGCCTCACCAGCTGTGCTTCCAACATTTGAATGGGAAATTCAAATGTCAGCAATTTTGAAGAAAAAATAATCAAAATTGGTTAAGCTAAATGAAAAGTAAATACTTTGTAGTGCAAACCACAGGGTGAATATAGCAATATAAAATATATTATATATTGTTTTTCCAGGACAGGTGAGGCTCTGCCTCCCCTATCTGCACGTCACTGATGCATATACATATATACATGTTTACAAATACATATATATTACAGGGTTTGCCCCAGAAAACTTGCTAAGCCTGCTGGTCGGGCACCAAGGCGGTCCACCATGTTTTTGTATTAAAAGATGTTAAGTAGACAGAAAATGTAAAAATATTACTGGGTAATTATATGCTATGGGAAAACATCGTCAGTGAAACACTGTTTAAACCCACAACTATAGAATCTTAAAAACAACAAATAATTAAAAAAACAATTAAAATGAATATCAATCATTTGCACTTCTGTTTAATCCAAATTAAGTAAGTGGTTCCATTAGATCCCCTAGGGATTCAAGGGCCCCATAAACACTAATATTTTGCCAAAGACCACAGATAAATAAATGTAACTTATGGGTTAAGGTTAATAATAATAAATGTTTATTTATTGAGATGATCAATGCTGCTAAATTTTATTTAATTGTTTCAGAATACATAAATTAAAGTATTTTAAATTGTTTAACATTTAAATGTAAGATTTTAAGGAGCTGGCAAGTTTACTTTGTAAAACTTCAAAGAACAATATTCATAGTTAGATTGTTTTGTTACCCTAGCTACAATCTGATGCTCTGAGTTTAATCTTTGAGTTTGAACTGTTTGTTCACAAATAGAAATTAGTAAACTGCAATTATAACTGATTGTTTTTAGGTTGGCCAATTAAACTACTCTTCCAGATTTCACTAAATCTAACACAGAAACTGTTAGAGGTGCTGATGTTTTAGCAGCAAGAGGGGTCCCTAAGTCAAATTCTCCTCCAGGACTCATACAGCCTTGGACCGGCCCTGCATGATGAGTTAAATCCGCTGCACTGCGCAGAGATGAGCAAGAAATGGGAGATTTAATTCAATGATGCTAATTTGGCTCCAAGTTGCTCTTCAATTTCGTGTTTGTTGAGTTTTTAGTAAGAGTCACAGAAAATGTTTTGGTTGCTCGAGTTTTAAGGGATGAGTTTCTCAGATCTCCATGCACATTAACTCTGGCTGACTAAGTGGACAAAGCATTTGATACGGTTTGATGCTTAGTGCACCTAGAAAACTAATACTAAAAATAATAATAAAATCATATAGTAGTGTAGTGATGAGTGACTACGAGGAGAGCGCAAAATCTCCTCACCGGGCTGAACCTGCATGATGAGGTTAGCGCTGGTTCGTTAACCACTAACGCTCTGACCAACTTGGAACACAGACATGAACTTTACAGTAGGGGTGACAA
>NW_015115909.1:49685-52698 GCF_001443285.1 Poecilia latipinna
GTGTTATACATCGTGTAACCGAAAAAAAAAATAGAGAGAAAAAACGTGTGTGTGTGTGTATATATATATATATATATATATATATATATATATATCCGTGGGTGGTCTCTTTCATCCTCTGAGCTCGGGTCCTCTACCAGAGGCCTGGGAGCTTGAGGGTTCTGCGCAGTATCTTGGCTGTGCCTAGAACTGCACATTTCTGGACTGAGATGATGTTGTTCCTGGGATCTGTTTGAGCCACTGCTCCAGTTTGGGGGTGACTGCCCCGAGGACCCCGATGACCACAGGCACCACTGTGGTCTTCACCTTCCAGGCCTTCTCCAGTTCCTCTCTGAGGCCCTGATATCTGAATATCATAGAAAAGTTGTTTAATTCCTGTAATTCCATTTAAAAAGTTAAACTTTCATAGGTTATAGATTCCAGGCCCACAGTTTAAACGATTTCAAGTATTTGTTTGGGCTTCCAGCTCATTCAGTCCACAAAATCAGGAATTTAAAAAAATTGAATACTCTGAAGAAATCAGCCCAAATTTTACAGGACATGAATGTTGCAAATTGAGTGTGACACACTAATCATATACTAAACTCAAAGCACCACCAGGTGTCATTAAATTGCTTGAGTTTGGTTCAATTGTCTCACTTCCGTTCATTATGGAGAAGACTTGATACCCTCCATAGAATGGGTAAGCCACAAAAGTTCATAGCTAAGGAGGCTGGCTGTTCAGAGTGCTGTGTCCAAGCATATCAATGGAAATCTAGTGGAAGGGCAACATTTGGCAGGAGAAAATGCACCAGACAAAGAGATGATTGTGGATTAAATTATGAAATCGAGAAGATTCAAGAATCTGGCAGAGATACATAAAGAGTGGAAAGAGGCGGACGTCACAACTTCATAAACCACTGCAGAATGCTAGGAGGAGGGAGAAGAGATCGATTATTTTTTTAATGATTATCTATCATAAGATAGATGTTCCTGTACACTATTTAATATGGATTAAAACTTTTGCTATGACCTAACATAAGTTAGGTCATAGCAAAAGTTTTAATCCATATTAAATCTTTCTTTTTTTTATTACATCCTGCAGCTTTAAGCAGACATTCGGTGAGAGTTCACTGCTGAGCGGAGATTGAGCAGCGCTACATTTGTGAAATATTATTCCTCAGTATCGCATGGCGGTGGTCCAACAGCGAGAACAGAACCAGCATTTTACACCACTATTTTTTGGGGTTATTCATTTAGCTTTCTGATCGTCACGCTAATCCAGCTGAGAGCTGGTCCAGGTGCGCTGTTTTACTTGCTGTCTGATCTCTCCAGGTGTCTTTTTTTTCTGTTTGCTTTTCTTTTTACTGTTAATAAGTAAACTTGGTTGTGGTTCTGACTGTGTTTTATTGCACAGTGTTATGGTTTTCATTCTCTATTTTAAAATCATTAAGAAAATCACTAAGCTTACAAAGGAAACTGATGGATACACTAAATTCAAAAATATATATTTTATAAAATAGACTACTCTGTGTTGTTTGACAATTTTTTGTCCCCCCAACTAACTACACTATCTCTGAGATATGTGAGTCAAGGCACATATCTTGACTCTCAAAGTGTTGAGCACTGATGATGCACAAAACATCTGATGCAGATTGGTTGATGTATTAAGGAGGTACAGCTGTTGGATTAATCTACAGGGCGCAGTGGAGTCAAATTACAATTAAAGGCAACTGGGCTCATTAGAAGTTAAAGGTAAATCATATGAAGTTTGGTGCAAATCAGATGATGCATGTGTGATTTAGTCAAATGTATGCAAACGGCGACAGACTGGAATTCGCTATTCAGCCACGCCCACATGCTTCAGCCAGCAGCTCATGTTGAGAGAAGGATTCACAATCATGTTCTATTTCATTAAGTGCATGTTTAAATCTCTATGAATCATAGAGTAAAAGGGGAATATATACACACACACACATATATATATATATATATATATATATATATATATATATATATATATAAACATAAACTTTATCCACAAGTGTAAAACTGTACTATTCCAAGACAACAGTTGTCAAAGGTCTCTAAAACCACAGAGTTGGACTCCCTCCTGGCAGTAAAGCTCCAGGACAGATGGACTTCTGAGCATATTCAGCTCATGTTCTCTTTCAGTAGACTGGGAGAAGTCATCTGGGCCCTCCCCACAGCCGCCTTCATCAGGATGACTTGGGTAACCTGGATGAACCATAAGCTCTGCTGTGATGACTGGTTGATGAAGGTCAGGTGCTCTTCTGGAGATGGTGCTAGAAGTTCTTGTTCCCAAAGCTTGCTTGAGAGCCCTCTGCAAGCTTGAAACTGACATGTTCTGACCCATGGTGGAGAGTCCCAAGTACACATCTGGCCACCTGCAAACATTATAAAGTATTGCAATATTACAACAAAAGGAGGATTAAGAGCTCTAAAAGCAATCAAATTAAATCAACCCACAGCATTCAACAATATTATACAGTGCACTCAGAAAGTATTCCCACACACACACANACCGGGCTGAACCTGCATGATGAGGTTAGCGCTGGTTCGTTAACCACTAACGCTCTGACCAACTTGGAACACAGACATGAACTTTACAGTAGGGGTGACAAACTCCAGTCCTCCACTGTCCTGCAGTTTTTAGATGTGCCACAGGTACAAAACACTGGAATGAAATGGTTTAATTACCTCCTCCTTGTGTAGCTCAGTTCTCCTTGCTAATGACCTATATTCTATTCAGGTTTGGTGCAGCAGAGGCACATCTAAAAGTTGCAGGACACCAGCCCTTGAGGACTGGAGTTTGACACCTGTGCTACAGGTAGACAGAGCCACACGCTGAGCAGCAGGTTGAGATGTAAATGGTGCATAATTGTTTGTTCACAAAGATAAATCATTCTCACCACTCGCTCAACCCGCACCTCTGAAAGCACCACTACAAGTTATTCCTGCAGTTCACGTTGAGCTGCACAGCCAGAGCTAATGCGGCGGGTTTTAAAAGAAA
>NW_015115910.1:0-3264 GCF_001443285.1 Poecilia latipinna
CTCATTTTTTATTTATTTAACCCATTTATTTATTTATTTAATTTTGGCGCAAATGGCTCTCCATACAACTTCAAAAAGTAAATTTTGTATTATATTTAAAAACTAACCTAATTTTTATTCAAATGTATTCTGATTTAAATAAATTCAGCCAAATTACATATGAAATGAAAAAAAATTGCCACATTTAGAGAAACAAAAGGACTGCTTTGAAGAATATTTTTTTGACTTCTGTCTTACCATGGTAAGAAATCCGACCTCGAGCAGCGTTTTTGCCTCTCCGGTTCTCTGCGATACATTCATACATCCCCGCATCTTCCTGCTGAAAATTAGGGATTTCAAGGACAGCATTCGAATTCTTCATTTTAACTTTGCTGGGGAAAGGGACACCACTTGGTCTCCTCCAGCTTATTTCTGGGACAGGGCTGCAAAAAAAAGAAAAAAAAGAAAAAAGGAACAAAAGTTGCCAGGCTTTTAGCTCTGTCTCTGTGATCAAAGTGTAATTCAAAGCAGAAAAGTAGATAAGACCAAAGTTTTGTGATTTATTTATTTATTTTTCAAAGTGTGCATACTCAGATTGTTTATCCTCTGTCTGTAGAGAACTTTGATTTATACATCATTTTATTTTTAGGCTGGCAGTTGTTCACATATATTTAGGCAAATCAGATAAAGAGTACATACTATTGTTTGCTTAAATAGCTCTAATTTATGTTGGAAATCAATCTACTGTTCATTTAACACACTAAAGAAAGCTGGACTTACTTTCCCAGAGCAAAACATTCCAATTTGACCACGGATTCTTTTGCAGCTGGAACTGAATCTGGAAAATGAACTTCTATTTTGGGCTCATACTCACCCATTACACCTACAAAACAGAGAGCACAACAGACAATGAGCTTTTTATAGCACTGGCAAACTGCAGATATTGCCCTGTGTGTCTGGATCAGAGACAGAGGACTGATAGAGTGGGACAGCTAGCACTTCAAGCCTTTATGGTCATGTAACAAAGTGATCGTTGAAGGTCTTATAAAGGAGAGAAAAAGTAAGAGGCGGGTCATAAAAGATTCAGAGAACACATCATTGAAAAGATTAGCTTGGTGGAGATTACTTGCAGAGATTTATGAAAGCAACTTAATTTAGGACTTTATTTATATTCATTTCACTGGGATAGGCCACACGCTTCTGTTGCAAATATAGCAGCGTACCCTTTGCTATTACCAGCTTCAGACCCGGTGCCCTGCAGCTTTGGTGTCCTGTGTCCCTTCATGTTAAAAAGCAGAATGGATAGTGAAAAATGAGGGTATTGTTTTATGGAGGCCTCAAAGCTAATAATAAGTAATAATTTGTTGTGATTTAACAGTAATAACGTATGAAAACTACGTGGTTACCAGTCAGTTCAGCAGTTTGGTTGGAGTGGTGCACATGTGGATAATCCTCTGAGATGCAGGCATAGATTTTTCATTATCTAGGTCATCAAAGAATGCATGCTGCAGGTGGTGGAAGATAAACATTAGCCATACAGATTTTTTTTTTTTGACTCTTTTTACACTTGTGTTATTTATTTGCCCTTCTATATTATTTTACTGTGCTATGTTGCAGAAATATATTCTGAACTTCCTTCTACAGATCTGGTTACTAGTTCCTTAATAGTCTGCTATGCATCAAAGCAATGATTTAAAAGAAAAATTAACTCAGTTACTAACTCCATGACATGTTTCCAATGAGGCAGGGTCTCATTGTAGAAGCCAGTTTGAATAGAATTTAAAATTTGCTTTATCTTGTTAGCTACAAGCACAGCATGTTTGTAAATGGTCTCAGATCTTTTATGATCCGAGACCATTTCCCAGATTATTTTGGGTGATTAGCAACATTTTGAGTGATTAATGTCATAGCAACATTTTAATAACTACTGTTTTAAAACACCAAAAAATAAATGAATAAATAAATCCATGACACTATTGAAGCAGCTAAAAGCTCTTTTAACATCAGAGAAACTGGAGAGCACACTTCCTGTTAGGTGGCTAAACAAAGACTGCTACAGCTCTAAAAGTAAGTAATATGGCTGTTTTGACTTAATTCAAGTCAGTAAAAACAACAAGAAATATGATGTTGAAAATAAAGGACCGTTATCTTTCACTCTTAAAGAATAATTATTTAAAACAACAGCTGGCTAGCTACGAGTAGCATACTAAGTAGCTAAACACACTTGCTAACCTGCAGATAGTCAGTGGTTCCCAAACTTTTTCTCCTGGGCCCCCCCAGTGGTTTCCAAACTATTTCTGCCCCCCCCATGGCTTACAAATAGCTGTCTGGTTGTCTGGTTTGAACGATGTTTGTCAGTGAAGGGTTGGGGGGCGGGGCAGTCTTAGAGACTCCCTGTTATATTCAGCCCCGGCTCCAGACGAACAAGGTGGGGAATAAACTTTTATTGGGAGCAAAATGAATCGTAGCTGAACATAGACAACACTAGTAGCATACAAGCTACTTGTTAACAAGCTTAAGGTGCTGTATTGATATTAGCTAGCTAGTCATCTTTTAGCTAACTTTACCTGCATCCATCAGCTTTACTCAACAGTCTGTTAGTTTGGGGGGAAAAAACTGTGCAAAGTTATTTGCGTTGTGCTGGTTTGCTGCCATGATTCTAACACACCTGAGTAGCTCTGCACAGCAGCAGCAGGTCTCCGTCGCTGCCGTACAGGTGTAAACCCAGCGCGAGCGTCGTAGCCATAGACATAATATAAGAATAGACGCCTCATGGACCGCTCTCGCCTATTGTCGCTGACGAGATTTAGGGTGGCCATCTTGGAGCGGTCCACCACTCCACTCAGCGTTATGTGTTTAGCAGGCACAATGACGTATCAGCGCATTTAATCGATCATAACACGCTTTTTTGTTACTGGAAACCATATTCAAACATCTATCAAAGCAACATTTATAAACAATTGTATTATTTAAGTATGTTTTTAATACATAGTTCGGCATATTTAAATATGCTTAGCGGCTATAACAATAGAATAGGAATGGAATATTCTGATATCGATGTATGAAGAGCATATTACAAAGCACACAGCCGTTCATAATTTATTTAATAAATTATTTAGTAATATCAATACATATCTATATAACTATACAAACACAAATAAATAATGATTAATAATGACACAAATAAATAACGATTAATACTGAATAATATATATTGGACACATGTTTATATATATGTATGTATATATATATATATATATATATATATATATATATATATATATA
>NW_015115910.1:6404-12915 GCF_001443285.1 Poecilia latipinna
AATATATATATATATATATATATATTGTGTGAGATTCATCCGTACTGCAGTGAATCCGTCTCTCTTTAAAGATATTTCCTACTTCTTCCTCACATCGTGTCTTTAGGAAACCTTCAAAACAAAAACGGAAGATTTGGGATGTATCTTACTTTTGACAGAGTGAAAGAATTACATGTAAATAATAGTCTTTACCACCTGTGTAAACTTTGCTGGTGAATGTTATAACACAATATAAGTTTTATAATATATGTTACATTGTTTAATGTAGGCTCTTGTGTCAGATAATCTAAGCCAATGTTAGAGAATAATTAATTTTTTTAGATTTACGGAATCTCAGTTAACCTTCATAGCGGGGCTGAACCCGGTATGGGCTCTTTGCACCTCAACTTCCGCGTTTGGGGAAAAGCGACTCGATTGTTTCCGATCTATTGAAAATGGCCTTTTACACTAGGTGCTTGCAGGGCTTGGCCAAGGTTTGTACATCGATCCGAAGCCCCAACAAGTAAGCTGGAGAAAGGTTTTAGATGCATGCCTCGTTATACATTTACTGATACGAAGGTGCGTTTTACTTAAACTTTGCGGCTAACATTAACCTTATCTTTTGTTAGGCAATATTCTCGGACATTGTTCTTGTAAAATGTGCTATTTAAGTATCTAAACATTCTAACGGACAATGTTTTTCTTATTTTCAAGTACATTATGTGTGTTTATTGTCGTTAGTGTCACAGACTAACGGGGTTCGGTTACGGTTCAGACTTTTTACTTCCGAAGCCTGACTGAGCTCAACAAGCCTCATAGCTTGACAGTAGCGCAGCTATGGTGTCAGAGATCTGGTTCAGCTGTTCAGGTTCAAAGTTGCTGCTTTTAGAAAAATATGACCGTGTTGCTTCATGTCTCCGTGTTATTTCGTTTTATTACCTTTGCATGTTTCTTGTGAAGAGCTCAGGACGGTGTTTACAGCAGTATGTACAGGCGGATCAGTTGCTCGGCTGTCTGGCTCTGGTCTGCTCTCTGGTTCCCATAAACTCTTTCAGGCTGAATACAGAAGTGATTCCATGGAAATAACTCAGGGAGGCTCCTTTATTTACCATCCGTGTCCCTGGTATTTTTAGGCTGATCCGGAGTGAAGTGAAGGCTGCAAACTTTGTGTTGTGCAGCGTTAGCTTTAACTGGTAGTGGCAAATATTTACAAGTCACCATCTTCTTAATTCAGGATCGCTTGGAAATTAATGAAAACTTAAAAGCCCATTATATTAGGAAGACAACAATGTTCATAGTATTGCTTTTTTTGCATCAAAAATAGGGCTTAGTCTTTTCTACCAGTCATGGTAACTCAAAGCGGAAACAAGTGAGCTGCATTAGCTCCTGGAGATGTGACGTCAATGCCGTAGGTGCAAAGAGCCCATTACACCAAGCACTATAGCTAGCATTAGCTGGTATCTCACATGTGGACATAAATACAGTAAAGTAATATTCTAATCACAAAATATACACAATAATATGTCCATCTTACTTGTGAAATGTTGTCTGTCGAGCCCTCACATCATTAGTCCATCGATCCGAACAACAATATCCCTCAGTGCTGAGGCATCTTATGCTGTTTTGGTTGAGCAAAGTAGGAGGGACGACTGCTCCAAGATGGCCGCCGTATTTCCTGCGCCGGAGCAGCCAATGCGGGGTTTACTCCCTTATATTATGTCTCTGGTCGTGGCGCTCATGTTGTGTTTAAAGGTGGCTCAGAAAAACAGGTTACCACATGTTAACAACGGATTAAACAGTTTTAATTGCTGATAAAAGGACACAGATATGGGAAGTGCAGAAGCCCCTACTGCATCAAATTGACAGAGGAATAACAGAGAGTTGGCCATTCTAAGGTAAAACCCCAGCGCATACAGCTTCATGTTTTTTTTTTTTTTTCGTTTTTGTTTTTTTTTTTTCATTCAGACGGCTTCCCTCGCCCCCCACCTGCAATAGCAGTTTGGGAACCTCTGTCCCAAGTAATCAACTAGCTAACATTAGCTTGTCAAGCTAGAGTAGAATGGCAAAAATACTTTTTTTTGAAGTTAGAAATTAAAAACCTACTAGTAAAATATAGACATAGACATTTTTGCATATGTCTATGTATGAAATCAAGATAATAATGAAATAATTATAGTGATTTCACTATTGAAATCATAGTTATAATACTAATAATCAATAACTATTGATTATTATATTAATCAATAAATGTATTGATTAATACATTTATTAATCAATACATTTATTGATTAATAGATTTATTTAGTAATTTATTTATAAATAAATTAATTAATCTAATAATAAATAATTTTATTATTAGTTATTACTATTAGTTTTATTATTAGTTATATACTTAATAATAATTAGCTTTATTATTTTAGAAACAGGATAAATAGCATTTTTTAAGTTTAGACAATTTAAAACAATTTAACTGTTCAGTTACTAATCTGCAGTAGAAGAATCTCTGCAGATTAGTAACTGAATTGAATTGAAAACAAAATGAAGACACCAAGAGATTTTCAACAGAAATCCTCTAAAGAAATTTTGATTTATTTCTGTCTGAAAATGGTTAAAAAAGTGAGGTTCAACCACACTAAGTGCTGAAAAAAATCTTACTTTGACTTGGAGCTGTATTTTAATCAGATTGCCTACGATATCAATTCAAACACTATGCTGAGTGTAAGTGAAAGATAAAACTTGAGCTTGACAGGCTAACTTGAGATGAGAACTTTCATTCCAAAAAACAAATCTTGCCTGGGATGGAATTGTTTTCCTGTAAAACAGTGGTATCATAATTGTCAGAGAGCCACAGTGGATTTCTACTGTCCTAAAAAAAATCTGAAATCTAAAAACTAATGTCTTAGAGTTTTAGCATGAAGCAGTTAGTGTAAAATTCATTTAATTTGAAAATACAAATTAAATGAATTTTAGACTGCTTTAATTTTATAACAGAAATTATTATGTTTTGTTCCATCTAAGTGTTTCACAGAGGAGATTACTGGTGCTGCACATCTTTTTTCTATTTACCATGTCCATGTAAACAATTATTGGATTTTGTGGATTTAACTGCTCATTGCAAACATGACACTTAGAGGCTGGTGTTTACATTGATCACTATGATGTCTAAATTTTAATTTCCCCTTAATAAAACAATAGCTGCGTTTATAAATGTGGACATAATTCTATTTATATTTCACTAATGTCGAAAAAAGACAATTTTGGAATTGCGGTGTTACCATTAGATAAGAAGCAATTAAAATCACACATGAATAAGTTTGTTCATAAGTCATCAAAGCATATGCTGATCCATCATTCTCCTACCGCTTCATCATCTTCATCTTTTTTGCTAGTAGTAACATCCGGTTGTTGATCAAATGACTCGTGTAATGTGAAAAGAGTATTTCCATCGCAGATTTGTGAAACACACTCATTTTGATACAGCCAAAAAACTACCTCATGCCAGTGCAAAAATGTTTTATCAAAAAGCTTGAGCTTTCTCCAAAATTGACTTGTTTCCATTAAGCAGATTTATTTTTGTAATTCCAATTTGCACAATGGAAAAGCAGCTTACTGACAGTTTTAATATCTTGTTTGTTAAAAATAAGGGAAAAGAAAATTACAGCAATAGTGAAATTTATGACAAATTAATGCCAAAAAATACAGTAATAGACATATCCTGAGAAAATGTGTTATTGTTTTTACCATCACTCCTGAGGACCAGTGGTGTTGGGGAGCTGAGAACTTTCTGCTTTGTGACTGTGTTGTTCACCACACAAGTGTAGTTGCCCACATCAGAGGGCTCCACTTTGGCTATATACAGGCTCCCGGTCTCTTGGGAGATGAATCTTCGGCTGTCTTGTTGGACAGAGTACGGGTATTCATTGAAGATCCACGCAAATATCAGCTCTGAGCACAGACAAAAACATCTTAGTTCAGTGTTTGTCCACACAGATGGAATACCTGAATCAAAATAACTCCTCTTTGGCCTTATGTTAGAATATCACATTATTTCCATCCCCTTTTTCAGGTTTCCTTCGAAGGAGATACCAAGAATGCAATAACTATCAGTGCAAAAAAAAAAAGCAGGAGAATGGAGGAAAGAGAGCGAAACAAACTGGATTACAGCGCGTCAGTGGCCCTCCCCTGACACATGGCCTCCATTCTCCAGGTCCCCAAGCAACTCAGTTTAAGGGCATCATGAATGTACAAATGGATTGAGAGATCAATGGATTGACATACATGTATGTCAAAAGAACATGCTATCACTTCTTTTCACAGGCGACAGGGCCCCCATTGAAAAAGAGGAAAGACCTGTCAGAAGAATTACATTGTCCATCCATCCATCCATTTTCTAACATCCTTGTCCCTTAGTGGGGTCAGGAGGGTTGCTGGTGCCTATCTCCAGCTAACGTTCCGGGCAAGAAGCAGGGTACAGCTGGGACAGGTCGCCAGTCTGTCTCAGGGCAACACAGAGAGACAGACAGGACAAACAACCATGCACACACACACCCTCACACCTGGGGACAATTAACCTGACAGTCATGTTTTTGGACTGTGGGAGGAAGCCAGAGTACCTGGAGAGAACCCACGCATGCACAGGGAGAACATACAAACTCCATGCAGAAAGATCCCGGGCTGGGAATCAAACCCAGAACCTTCTTGCTGCAAAGCAACAGCTCTACCAACTGTGCCACTGTGCAGCCCAATTATGTTGTCATTGTCCATAAATGGAGGTGCGTCACGCAATCTTTCACTTCAGGGGCGGTATCTGAGCCAAATAGGTGAATGTAACAACTGTCCATCATGTCCAACACCAACCCGAAGGCAGGGGGAGACACTTGGCTTTTGACCGGCTGAAGAGTCCGTACTGAGCGCAGCGATGCCGATACAAAGCTGCTTCTGATTAGGCAAGCAGGAGAGCCACATAGCTCAGAGTCAGCATAACCCCCTTCTGAACCAGGCTGCTGTAATGAGCGGCGATGGAACGCCACACAGCAATTCTTCGTCAAGCAACGACTGAAATACAACATGAATGCCTTTGTGCAGAAAAAGTGCAAAGAGGCTCTTTTAAGTAAGTAAACAAAAAACTGTCAGACTACAGAAATGGTACAATAGCAATTACTTCTCTATTGCGTTTCATTTTTCACATCTGGTGCGGTGCGATATTGCACGGGCTGGCAAAACGAGAAAGCTTTTCCCACAATTCAGAATCAATCAAGCATAATGAGAAGCCAAAGAAACGTCTTGTGCTGTAGGTGTCTAATACAGTTCAGTGGAGTGCAAGGTTAAGAGGCACGTTGACTCTTTCAAATTTAAGAGAGGAAAGGGAAAAAAGGATTAGGAGGAGAGAGAGAGAGAGAAGTGACAGAGGGAGACTGCCTTACTTTCAGTCACTTTTTGAGAATGTGGTAAAACACAAAAGAACTACAGTTACAGCACCCTGTCGTGCATAAGCCCATTTCAGAGAGGGAAGCTGTCAAACTGTATTTCACACAGAGTACTCTGACCTATTATCCCAAAGACCAGCTGTACAATGCACTGCGACAAACTGTTCTCTTGTGAGAGAAATTGGTTGTTCCAGTGTTCAAGCTATTGTATCAAGAGGTTGACAAGCTAGGGAGCAGCCATTGTGGCTGTCCTCAGTTTTCTGTAGATATGGGGAGCTGTGGGGAGAAGGGGATGCAATTTAATCTTTTATTTGTAGCCTTTCATTTATAGAATACAGTCACATGGACGGTATCTTCTCTGAAATGTTTCCTCATGTACAGAACTAAGAGTTCTGTGCTCATTTGCAGTGTCTTGCAAATGATTGGTAATGACCTAATTTACATTTTGTCTTGTTAAACTCACAAAAATGTGAGAGATTTTATGTTGATTCTATGCAATGTACTAACATAAAGTAGCATATGATTTTGAAAGGTTTACCTGCAGGAAAATCTGCTAAGCCCAGTGTGATACTGGCATTAGGGCAGTCCTTCAACTGCCCACCGTGTTTCTGTGGGCATAACTTGGAAGGTCAACAAGCTTTCTTTGCTTTTTCAGTTAATTCTGTCCTTGTCCTACAAGCTTAGGTTGACCACAACATTGGTATGGGTGAAGGGACAACCCAATTGGTGAGCACTCCCTCATGCCCAGTTCAGTTTGTCTGCTATGAACCTAGCTTAATCCGTCACACACTTAGCCTGGTGGGGGGCAAGTAAAGCCTGGTGCCCCACAGGCCTATTATTATAGGGTATTCCCTGGCGGAACTCTGCTTACATAAACACTTCCCCTGCAGCGCTCGTCTATGCTTAGGGTTGTAGTCCTGTTGGGAACTGTAGCTCTGCTCCAGTCTCAAGTCTTTAGTTTTCTTCCATGATTGTCCTCCAATTAGTTCCATTAATCTTACCATTAACTTTGACTAGCTTCTTTGTTCTGTCGAGAAAAGTCGAGCTCATCCCACTTCCCCATGCTGGAGATTTTAGTTTAATAATAACAATGAATAAAGTTACCT
>NW_015115910.1:14031-16889 GCF_001443285.1 Poecilia latipinna
AACTGGCCTGATGAAGGAAGTGTTGCAGCAGCAGAAGGCTCACAGCGCTGATAGATGAGGGCAGCCGTCCCTGCAGATCTGATGAGCTTTTGTCTCCGCTTCGATGGTGAGGTCACACAGGTCTTGGGTGCTGGCAGGAAGAGTACTGACTTAGAACGGCAGGTCTTGGGCCTCAGGGTGACTTCCTCATGCGCGTAGCGGCCCTCAGCTTCTTGTCCTGCAGCTCTGTAGCTCCTTTCTCTTCGTCTCACGATCTTTCTCCGAGATGTAGACGAGCTGGTCTCATGGAAGGAACACACCAGTTCTTCCTCTTTGCCTTTGTCTTTATCTTCATCTTTGCCTTGGTCTTTGTCTTTGGGATCTGAACCCAGCTGATGAGAGAAATGCAATTTGAAGCCACATGTTGCGGGGCTAACGGGTTGGTCCCCATCTGTAGAAAAGTCTTCGGCTCTGTGGCCCCAGCTCTTCTTCAGCTGCAGAGTTCTTTGTCCATCTCGATCTTGGCTCGAAGCTGCCTGAAGGATCCAACCAAAGAGTCCTCTGTTGCACCCACCTTATAAAGGATTTATCCACTCTTTTGGTGCATTTGCATTGGCTAGCTTTGTTGCTGTACCTAGCCAGTCATTGGCTGACTGCTTGGACCGATGATCTCATATCCATCACAGTCTTGGAGACATGATGTCTGTTCTAATGACCCATGGTTGCTCAACAGTCCTCTTGTGTCTAACCTTTTCTTAGGAAAGTTGAAGTTCAGCAATAAGGCCTTGGTCACCTCCGCTCTCCTATCAGTTCCTCTTTCTCCCTGACCTTTCACCTACCATCTACCTCTAACACAACATCAGTGACCTTTAGATACAGTTACTCATTTTACACCACTTCAAGCTCAATGTCAAAATCACATTTATAACCTTTTAGTTTCTCTGATTTAGCATTCATTTATAATTTTATAGTAACCATAACTTATTAGTTACTCTTATTATAATCATAATGTGAGTTATTACAGACATTTCTGAAAAGAAACCAAGAATAATCCATTATTCTAATTATTTGACACCATGTTAAAGTTACTTGTTTCACCTTTAAGTACTTCCATAAGTATAAGAGTAAGTGTAAATATTATTATCAAACCAACATCAACCATTGGTTAAACCAATATTAATTATTGGTTTAATCATAAGTTATCATTATTAATTTAAGTATTTTACTCTGGGTTTTATCCAATTAGTCAAAATGTTTAGATTTTTTTCTTTAAACCAGTGGTCCCCAAACTACGGCCTGCGGGCCGGATCCGGCCCACCACGTCATTTGGTCCGGCCCTCTGAACAATGCTGGATCCAGCCTGCCTCCTCATACCAGAGAGCATTCAGTGTTTTTTTTCATATATTGTATTTTTGGGTTTATATGTGGATTTTTCTTCAGCCACCAGGGGGCTGGAGCAGATGTGAAGCTAATTTTCCCTCAATGGAATATATACTAGTCAGTCCCAGTCACCATTTCACACACGGTTTTTTCCATTTGCATTCTGGGTAAAAATCTATCTAAAAGCGCAAATTTGTCGTCAGACGGTAAAAAAAATTATCTGGTTGTGTGTGTTGTTATGGTGTCCTGCAAACTTTGCTTTAATTCTACTTTTTTCTGTTTAAACATAAAAAATCATAATCAGACAGAAAGAGTGTCATGTAACAGGAAACGCAGGTTTCCTGAAGAAAGAGGAAGTTTCCAGCCTGCAGTGAATAAAAATAGTTCAGAGTGATCATTTCAAGGCATTAAAGGTTTAAAGAATAAAATCTAAACATATTGAGTAATTGGGTAAAACCCAGAGTAAAATACTTAAATTAATAATGATAACTTATGATTAAACCAATAATTAATATTGGTTTAACTAGTTGTTGATGTTGGTTTGATTATAAGAATATTTACACTTATACTTATGGAAGTACTTACAGGTGAAAGAAGTAACTGTAACATGGTGTCAAATGATTAGAATAATGAATTATTCTTGTTTTCTTTTCAGAAATGTCTGTAATAACTCACATTGTGACTATAATAAGAGTAACTAATAAGTAAGGGTTATTATATTATAAGTGAATGCTAAATCAGAGAAACTAAAAGGTTATAAATATGATTTTGACATTGGACTTGAAATGGTATGAAATGTGTAACTGTAACTAAAGATCACTGATGTTGTGTTGGTAGATGGTAGGTGAAAGGTCAGGTGAAAAGAGGAACTGAAAGGAGAGCAGAGGTGACCAAGGCATTAGGTCTTTGACTTTATGAAAAGCAGATTCCACCACTTTTCTTTTTTACTTAGACATTCCCCTCTTTATTTCAAATTTGAATCTTCATTTCCATTAAAAGACTATCTCAAAATGTCAATGAAAAGTCTGCTATCTGTTTTGGATATGTGGAAACTTGACCACATGTTCTTCATAGATATTAGAACCATATCTTATTTTACAACAATGAGCAGACATCCTTTTTTTGTATCACAGGAAATGTGTTTTTTAGACTAACACATTGGACAAAATGGAATATAGACGTTTGCTTATCAAACATAAACCATTTTTTCATCGGTAGGAAAGTGTGCACACTTTCTTTCTTGTGTTAAGGGTGGAAAAAATGGGTTTATATTATTTCCATTGTGGTTGTTGTGCAGTTACACCTCACAATACAAAAGACCAATCAAATTGTTCTGAAATTGTTCACTCCCACTCTGCAGTATTATATTAGGAGGGTCCGTCCTCCTATGATCGTCTCTTAGTTGGATGTAGCCGTTAATGTGGGTTAATATGAATATTAAATTCTTGTTTTATGCAATACTCACTCTCAGATTTGGATGTAAGTATTTATGCAAGTGT
>NW_015115910.1:18588-27183 GCF_001443285.1 Poecilia latipinna
TTGGATAAAACCCAGAGTAAAATACTTAAATTAATAATGATAACTTATGATTAAGCCGATAATTAATATTGGTTGATGTTGGTTTGATTATAAGAATATTTACACTTACTCTTACACTTATTGAAATACTTACAGCTGAAACAAGTAACTGTAACATGGTGTCAAATGATTAGAATAATGAATTATTATTGGTTTCTTTTCAGAAATGTCTGTAAGAACTCACATTATGATTATAAGAGTAACTAATAAGTAATGGTTATTATAAAATTATAAATGAATGCTAAATCAGAGAAACTAAAAGGTTATAAATGTGATTTTGACATTGAACTTGAAATAGTGTAAAGTGTGTAACTGTAACTAAAGGTCACTGATGTTGTGTTGGAGGTAGATGGTAGGTGAAAGGTCAGGGGGAAAGAGGAACTGATGGGAGAGCGGAGGTGTCCAACGCCTTATTGCTAAACTTCAACTTACCTAAGAAAAGGTTAGACACAAGAGGGCTGTTGAGCAACCCTGGGACATTAGAACAGACATCAGGTCATGTCCAAAGATGGTGATGGATATGAGATTATCGGTCCAAGCAGTCAGCCAATGAAACAGGCACAGCAACAAAGCTAGCCAATGCAAATGCACCAAAAGGGTGGATAAACTCTTTATAAGGTGAGTGCAAAAGAGGAATCTTTGGTTGGATCCTTCAGGCAGCTTCGAGCCAAGATCGAGATGGACAAAGAACTCTGCAGCTGAAGAAGAGCCGGGGCCACAGAGCCGAAGACTGTTCTGCACATGGGGACCAACCCGTTAGCCCCGCAACATGTGGCTTCAAATTGCACTTCTCTCACCAGCTGGGTTCGAGACCCCAAAGACAAAGACAAAGACCAAGGTAAAGATGAAGATAAAGACAAAGATAAAGAACAAAGGCAAAGATGAAGAACTGGTGTGTTCCTTCCATGAGACCAGCTCGTCTACATCTCGATGGACCAGAAAGATCGTGAGACGAGGAGAAAGGAGCTACAGAGCTGCAAGACAAGGAGCTGAGGACCGCTACGTGCATGAGGAAGTTACCCTGAGGCCCAAGACCTGCCGCTCTAAGTCAGTACTCTTCCTACCAGCACCCAAGTCCTGTGTGACCTCACCATCGAAGCGGACACAAAAGTTCATCAGACCTGCAGGCCCTCATCTATCAGCGCTGTGAGCCTTCTGCTGCTGCAACACTTCCTTCATCAGGCCAGTTCTGGGGTTCAAGATGCCAAACTCCGTCCATCTCTCTCAAAGTTTCCCTTTTTTAGTTTAGAGTGTCAGCATTAGGGAAAGATAGATTAGATTATTGATTTTACTTATTTGATTATTTCTGCTACTGATTTAAGCTGTACTGACCCTTGCAAAATTGCCTTACTAATAAAATAATTAGCATTAAGAAAATCTAAAAGATGTTGTGGACATTCAATTAATGAGTCACCTTAAAGTTCTTTGATGGTTGTAAAATAGCTATGAAGTTTGATTCTGGGAGGAGAAAGTGGAAAATGTTTGATAGGTTGCTTTTAGCCCAAACAACACCCTTGGGACTCACACGAGTCACTAAAACCCTTCCTGGTTCAGTAACAAGTGCAAGTTGTAATAAAGAGAAAGAGCGACCGTTAACAGGTGTGCTCTGTGAAGCTAGCTGATTGCAGGCTGCTCGATCTGGCTAGTTCACAGGGTGAAAAAGGGTGGGACATCTGGATGGAGGTCGTTAGAAACCAGGCTAGTCTTTCTCGCGCCCAGCTTAAACAGAAAGTCCTCTATATTCTCATCTGGAGTAATACTCAGGAGTTAGAGGCTTCTCGGACCTGTTAGACGGAGAGCTGGCGAGCAACATCTGCCTCCTCTCAGAAGGGGAAGTAGAGAGAGAGAGAGAAGGAGGGGGGGTTGTTGCGCAACAACAGTTCTCACTGGAAAAACAATCATGCTCTCATCACAACAAGGCCCAAAAAGATTCATTGTCTCATCTGGCCACATAATTCTGTTACACATATTTGCTGATTTCCATCCAAGATTAATGTCTTTATTTTAATGACTGCTTTAATAAATGCCAGATTTTTGACATGAACAACTAATAGAACATCTAATGTCTTTGGCTCCTTTACAGTTGTGGCTTGTCCATTGCCTTTCTAATGCAATTCTCATTTCCCTTCAGTGCACCATCTAGAATTTCTCCCATTGACAACAGTTTCTGATGAATTTCATACTGGTCAACCAGCAAACAGATGGAGAAGTTGTGAACGATGACATAGATTTTTTGCACAGTTTTAGAATTGTTGGTTAGCAATGACAGTGGAGAAAGTGAACAAAGCTGTTCAGTCCATGTTGGCCTATAATAATGAGCAATTGATGCTGGAACAAGAGGAATGCTTAAGACATTTTATTCCTGCCAAAGATGTGATTTCTCTCTTTACAGCACTCGCAATTTCCAGTAAACTTTGTAGTATAGCTACAATTGTTTTCACCTTCCGTGCCTCCAGCAAGTGATTGTTTCTCAATAGCCAATAGTTCAGGCTTTCTGCACAAACCAAACCATAGAACCAGTGGGCGTTTTTCTACCAAGCTACTAGAGTTGATTTTTCAGTTAATTCTGTCCTTGTCCTACATGCTTAGGTTGACCACAATGTCTTGGTATGTGTTGGTATGGTAGCCATTATGCGGTAGTCAGTGGACGATGGTTTGAGTAGTAGTCTGTGAGATGTACTTTGGTTTCCAAGAGGATGTTAGTTGACTAAGAAGACTGTTTCATGAATCAAATGGATTAAACAGGATTTTATTCAGTTGTATCAGAGTAAAGAGGGCTGAATACAAACATATGGGAAATCTTTATAAAACATAAATCCTTTTTTCTAACTTTACAGTTAGGCACAACTTTGTGTGGAAGGCACTGAAAACAGTGAAGAAACAGTTAATTCCAACTTTGTAGCCCCAAATCTCATTAATTAACATTTCTGCAAACCTTAAGTTAGATAGTGATAGGCTGTAGTTGTGGGCAGCATGTTTTTTTCTTTCCAGAATGTAATTCCTTTGTAACAAAGCAGTTTTCTAGCAAATAAGCAGATCAATACTCTGTGCTAATGAGTTAACTTTAGAGGTGCTGTTTGTCTGTATGCGGTTTTATCACATTTTCACAACGCCTGGCTACCTGTTTGCTGCTTTCCACCCTCTGTGGAATGGTAAGCTAACCGCCTGTTTATTGCAGCTTCAGGAGAGCATTTTTCAACATTCACACTTTACAATCATAGGAAGTAAATAAGACAATTTCTTTGAGATTAATTTGAGAAACATCCTTCTTTAATTAGACTAAAAAAATAAAAAAGCATACAAGCTGTGATTGATTTTAGTCCTTTGTAAAATCAGAATCCTTGTAGCAATACTGTAAGCTATTGATAAGAAGATGTACCAAAAAGTCAAAGGTTTCAAAACGTATATAAGTCTGTTTAATGATGCCTGAGAAAGTTCCCGAGTGACCAGCGTTGCTCTGAAGCATAAAGTAATACAGCTCTGCCCCTCCCACACCTATTGCTATGCATTGCTGGTCAGCTGGCAAAAAATAGTCTTCCACACTTTCCCCTCCTTTAGAAGTTTTTCTGCTCATAAAAAATAAAACAGGGTGTGAAAAGTATTAGTGTTTTGCTGTTAAGGTTAGCTGCTAAAGCAGATTACCTTATAAATGAATGGGTACATGTTCATGTTTGCGTTGTACCAAAAACAATGTACATCCAAAAACGTACAATGTTATGCTGAATTAGTATGTTTCTTTAAAAGCTATTGTGATATTTACTGGCTGCTTATTCTATGTTTGATACAGAAGCGTTGAGCTGCCAGAGCTAAGACATAAATTCAGGAGAGAATCTCATCATAACAAACTTTTTTGTTATCCTGTCGTGTAATAATTAAACAATTCCAGGGCATTTACACAAACATTATACAGTATGATCCTAGTGCTGATATAAAATCAAAGCATCCTAAATATTGACTTTAACAATATTTTATTGCCATTTTAATTATCAAACTAACTGCCAAAGCAAGGAAATAAATTCAGGAGTAATATCTTGAAATAACCAGAAAGTTTCTTGTTATAATGAGACATAAAACTGATCATAATGAGACTTGTATTTCATTAAAGCCAAAATATGCATTAGAGAGATGCATTTAGACAATAATATACGTTTGTGTGAAGAAATGAAGTAATCATAGAGAGCACTTCCATAGTGATAGTTGAAATAACTAGTCAACAAAGTCAACAAATTTGTGTAGGAAATGTTTGAGTGTTTTTTGATGGTGAATCTTGAGACAAATAGCACCGTTGCTGTCAGCTGCCATGGCATAGCCAACACAGACAGCAAGAAAAAAGAAAACAAGTGACTTTCAATTATTCTCCAATGGTTTTTCTGCGTTATATTTCCCTTTGCTGTGGCATGTAACACTAGATTAAGAATATATTCATCTCCAGGTTTTATTTGGCTAACAGACTTGTTCTTTCTGCCCTCTGGCATGAGCAAAATTTCTGGTTGTAAACAATAACATGCAAGGGGTTCATACCAACTTTAAGAATATAATGTAAAATATTTGCATAAATGCTGTCAAACTGTTTAATTACTACACAAGGTAAAATCTCCTGCTGCCCCATACATAATAAAATAAAAACAGATTTTTTTTCCCTCAAATGTCAAAGTAAAACAGGGAAAGTCCTTTGGGTATTTCTATAATCAAAACAAAAGTACACAAACAACAGCAGCTTGATGTGGCAGCACTTACCTCCAGAATGTGGGGGAGCTCCACATAAAAGAACCACTCCTTGGCCCTCACGGACGTTCACTGCACTCCTCACCGACTGCGTTTTGAAGCTGTCAAGATCTGATGAATCAGAAAAGATCACTAATGAATTTGTCAGCAGCTTAACAAAAGCTAAAAGCCTCGGTAGCATATAGTACCGCGTTTGCCACAGTGTTTCTTTTAACAGTTTATTCATCCTGGTTTCTTTGATGAGGTCGGCTTTAGAAACAGCACAACGCAGGTTTCTCCCGGAAACACAAAGGAGAAGATTGAGACTTTAACAGGCCATCTGTGATTGCCCCGCAGGCGCCTCATGACAGCAGCTGATGGTTTCAAAGACGTCGGGGTGCTGATGAAATAGATGGACCTGCCTCATTGATGTTTACTGCAGCAACATGGCAATTTAGGTTGCAGGGAAGAGATTAGACTGAAATGGGATAAAATTAGCAAGGAGGAAGGAAAACGCCGGTAGAACACAAGAGGGGAATGCATGACAAATGACAGTTTGCAGAGCCAGCAGCAATAAGTAACATCATTATTAAATGTGGTGTAATCTTGCACTTAAAAGCATTAGCTTCCCCATCAGTACTCTCAGCACTATCTATCGCCTGCAAATGAATGACCATTTGCTGGCAGGGATAGGATGAAAAAAAATAACAACCTAAAACCTAGCATGATAAACCACCCCTGGCTTCATGACGGATGGGGGGATGAGGGGCAAGCTGCAGCAGTCCGTTCTGCTCCTTGTCTCCAACCCCTGGCTAACTGCCTGGAGTAAGCCTTCCAAACACAAACAAAAAGAAAGTCGGTGTGACCGATAAGGGAAATTAGGAGAAGGAAAGATTATGGAGAGAAGTGGGACAGAGTTGCTGCTAAGATTAATGAGCAGCTTTACGTTGACCTCGGCGGACTCAAATGGAGCCAAGTCACGGCAGGGCCGCAAGAGGCAACAGGAGGAGGCGACGCACTTAAAACACACACAGAGGTAACGTCCCTCTGATCTCAGCAGGCCACCTTAGTAAATACTGATTCTCTCTCCTCTAACAATGCTTCTGATTCTGAGGAATCATAGCTGGTCTTCTAGCCTGTTGATCATCAGAAAAGCGATGCCTTTAAAAGCAGGCAGAGGTGAATCAAAGAACTTCTAATTGCCTAGCAGACGAGAAAAAGTCAACTTGTTTGCCCAGATTGTGTAAATTTGAACAAAAAAAGGGATAAAGATGATGCCAGGCTCAGTGCTTGGGGGTCGGGGTGGTTGTGTAGACTCTGAACAGAAGAGTAATGGGCTTCATGGGAGTCAGCTGACCACACACTGTAATTCTGAAAGCTAGAGGCCAAACTCACTATAGCTGCAGTGATTCCTTTATAAGCAGAATCAATCTCTGCCATATAGAATTGCTGACCTAGAGATTACAGAGGGAGACTATCGCAGTGCCAGGATGATTGGTCTGGACAAGGACGCCAGTGTACAGACATTCCCTGTTATAATGTATCATATCTGGCAGAATTCTTAAGCCAAGCTGATTCAGGGGCACCGCAGGACAACTCAACTACAAAATATACAACATAAATGAATCTGGAAAATTCAATCAACTTAGGATGTGCTAGGTCCATTTGCGGTCAATTGATGGCCCTTGTTTGTTGTTAGGAGTTTAACAACAAAGTTAAACTCCTAACTCCAAAGGAAAGTCCCAGGTCCCATAGCAGGATACCAAGCCAAACTAATCGAATCAAGTCCTCAACAGTCCTGCTTCACATTTGGTTTAAGGTGTTTCTTTCAGTAGTTTAGTCATAGGTTTCTACTGCTGCTTCATACTCCTTCCACCCACAAGCCACTGCAGATATCATGTCATGTTTACACACATAGCTGAATAGATTTACAGTACCTAAAGGACTGTAAATCTATTCATTGTAATGAGTTGACACGTCATCAGCTTGACTAACAGAGCCAAGTAACAACAAAACCAAAAAAAAAAAAAAACTGAACGTGACTTGATAGGCAGTTACTCTCCTGTTCTATAGCTCATTCTTGTTGCATTCAACAAGACAGACCGTTTGTCTTTCATGTGCAGCAGTTTTACAAGTATTCCTTCCTTTGATCACTTTGCTGCAAACCATTCAAGCAATGGTTAGTGCAAGAAAACTCCCATTCTTCATCTTCCTCACACTTTTCACAAATAGTCTTGTTTTAAAGAATCTAGGGTCTAATTAGGGTCTAATGAGAGACGGCAAAGATTTTCAGCAGACCACAGGATGGCTGAACCATCTAGAGCAGGGGTCTCAAACTCCAGTCCTCAAGGCCCGCTGTCCTGCAGTTTTTAGATGTGCCACAGGTACAAAACACTGGAATGAAATGGCTTAATTATCTCCTCCTTCTGTAGATCAGTTCTCCAGAGCGTTAATGACCTAATTATTCTATTCAGGTGTGGTGCACCAGAGGCACATCTAAAAGTTGCAGGACAGTGGCCCTCGAGGACTAGAGTTTGAGACCCCTGATCTAGAGCAACGTAGCTTTGAACCTTTCAACTTCTGTTTTCTGTGGAACTTCCTGGATTGGGAAATGTTGGCAGCCTTTTGGAAAGTGTCTACTTTCAGGCAGCATACACCAGGATTGTAGCCAATACTTCCTTATGTTAGCAGTGGCAAATATAAGATGCGAAAGACGTCTTAATATTTTTTTCAGTAGCTGCATTTCCATTACAAATCTGTGTAGGACTTTTTGATATTCTGCTAATGTCAATAAAAAACAATTTTGCATTTCTGATGTTTCCATTAAATAAGAAATGAAATTAAAATCGCATGTGAATAAGTTTGTTCATGCAATAAGTCATTAAAAATTATGGATGTGACAGATGTAAACACGTAAAATACATATTTCAGGAGAAGTTAGCGTTAGCGTTTTTTTCAGGTGTCAAAGCAACAAGCTCTGCCTACTTGAGAGCAGTTACATATGTTGGGTTTTGGGGAAGTAATCTGTGATTTTACAGAGGAGTATTCACACTTTGGAATGATAAACTCAACTTTTTATGAACTATGTGTTGGTGTGAGAGCTGTGATGGTGTCTAAAGAGGCCAATGCCTTCAAATAACCACATTGCTGCTGTATATAAACTGGTGTTATTCATGTGATGTGAAAAAAAAGTGTTTCCATTGCAGTTTTGCGGTGCACACCTATTTCAAAACAGCTGCAAAACTATCTCATTCTAGAGCAAAAACCTTTTAGTTTTTTCAAAATTAGCATGTTTTTTTTGGTCAAAGGAAACACAGCTAGAGACTGCTTCCTTAAAACTCCATGACAGACATTACAGAAAAAGTGTTTATTTAAGATTTCTTTGTAGATTTTTCTAAAAGAAGAGCATCGAAAGTTCAAGCAGACTAATCTAAAGTCAGCACATCAAATATGTACAATAACCACACAATGGATACTGGCCTAACGCAATCCTGTAATTATACATTTTTATATGTTTTCTAGAATTAAAAATGGTGCACTTGAAAAACTGCTTTAACTTATTTTTTTTCAAATATAATTGAAATATTTTGTAAATCAAACTCTATTTTAAATAATCTGCCTCTGACAAGTAGCTTAACTAGAGATAACCTAAATTTAGATGATAACAAACCTGCATTGCATCTCTTCTTACAGCCCTTATACTGTGCACAACACTGGCCAAACACCCAAAAACCATAATTTTTTTATTTGACATAGTTACGCCCTGGGAAAAGAATCAAATAATCCAAAGAAACAATTCCCACAGTATTACCGTATTTTCCACACTATAAGGCGCACCAAATTATAAGGCGC
>NW_015115910.1:31466-38771 GCF_001443285.1 Poecilia latipinna
GATTTTTTATTTTTTTTTTCGCTTCTCCGAAACGGACAGATGTCACGTCTGCAGCTCCTCCAGAGCGCCGCTCTCCTGGGTAACGTGAACCCAGAAGGCTCCATTTGTTAAATCCGCTCCCAGCGGTTTTTAATTCTTCGCAGTGGCGTAACGTAACTGCCTCCGCAGTGGTTGAGCAGCAGACTGCGCATGTTACAATCTAATTAACTTTTGCATCGTCATTTATTTCCTCAAGATAAACTGCCGGCTCCTCAGATGGATTAACACAAAGTTGCATTCTCTTTAGTTTTCTCTGGTCTGTAATGGAGACTTGAATTTAACGCGCTATATCAAACAAAGGTTTCGAATGCGCTTCCTAACCAGAAGCTCCAAAGAGTTATTTAACAAACAATATGAGGTGTTCAATTTATTTTTAACATTGTATTTTCATACATTTTATGCTAGGGGTGCCCAAGTCTAGTTTTCCAGAGCTACTATCTGCAACTTTAGATGCGTTCCTCCTCTAACACACCTGGATCATTTACTCATTATAAGGCTCTACAGAACTGAATGAGGGAAGTCAACCTTTTGTCTGGGTGTGTTTTAGCAGGGATGCATCTAAAAGTTGCATTCTGGAGGACCGAAACTGGGCACTCCTGATTTGTACCGTCAATGTGGCCCTTTGAGGGTGGCCAATATGCTGAAGTGGCCCTTGGTGAAATTGAGTTTGACACCCCTGTTCTAGACAGTCGGTAGGTAGGTCAGTCAAACTTTATTAATAGATTACAAACCAGCGTTCTGACAACTATCACAGCATCACGCTTCTTCTTCTACGGGCGAAAATGAAGTCGGCGGCTATGGGCTGCTTACCATAGTTGCTAGACCTGTTGTGGCTCAATATTGGTCTGTATAAGGCGCATCGGATTATAAGGCGCAGTGTCGGCTTTTGAGGAAATTGAAGGTTTTTAGGTGCGCCTTATAGTGCGGAAAATGCGGTAAGTCGCATCACTGTTGCACTGTTGTATTCTTGCCCTTTGCTTGGCTTCTACCTAATTATTTAAAATTATTTAAATGAGAATACAATGAACTAAACTAAAGTGAACTATTGATCAAGCCTGCTGATCAATAGTCAGCAGGCTTGATAGGTGCATCCCTATTCCCTAGTAGGGAGTAGGGATGCACCTATTCCCATTAGGGAATAGGTGCAGCCCTAATGTATTAAGCTCTCTAAAACAATAACTAACTTTAAATCTAGAAACAATAAAATTGATCTCTATTCTTGTAAAGTTCACAGAAAGTCCTAACAAAGTCTGAACAATCCCAGACCTAACCAATTTGTTGGCTGTTGTTCTAAGGAAGGGGATACCTTTATCTGCCATTTTGCAATAGCTTCTTCTAGCGTGCTATAAAAATAATCTGGGCTTGCCCACTTTAGCTGCAGCTGGATTTTGAGGGCAAGGTCAGGCAGAACAGGAGGAATGACATTTCTATCTCAGGGCAGTTGCCTCATTACACGGGGAAAACAGAGTATCAGCCTTCCTGATCTTTCAGGCCTCCCTCACCATGCATTAGGCAAGACAATAAATGTCAAGCAGCTCTGCTCCTCAGCTGGTCCCCCACAAGTGAGATTCATTACTGAGCTGTAGGGATAATGGCAGTCCATCTCACGAGAGGAAGTGAAAGGCTCCCTATCCCTGGGACAAGATCAATAGTCAGCAGGCTTGATCAAGAAACAGGCGATGCTTCTATAGGCGCTGGTCTGGAAGGTAGAACCCCCACTCCACGGCATCACGCCTCCGGATTCCTGTCTTTTTCTTACCTCTGCCAGAGCAGCAGTCTAGCCTGTCAGAGTTCAACTTGCTCACAATCAGATATTATACACAAAGACATATCTGGTGATTATTGTCCAAAGATACAAACACTTTTTCAGCATTATCCGTGCCTGACTGCTTTAAAGTCTAGATAACAAGGGCTTGAGTACAACTTGGCAAAAATATGTGTCTGTTTGGATGAGGCGAGGAGGCTGTCAGAGTTTGAACCGCTAATGAGAATCAATGGGGTACAGAGACAGTCAGAAGATACCCTTTGTGTTTGTTGCATCTGACATTTCACTCAATTTCCATGTCTCCTTGTGAAAATCTATTCCCAAGCAATCTAAATTAGAAAGCGGAAGAATGAATGAAAATGGACAAAAGGGAAAAAAGTTGTGGGCCGAAAGCATATTACACGTCAGGGTGACGCACTGCAGGTACAAAGAGATGGCAGACTGTCATAACTATGTCAGAGTTATGCCAGGAAAAAAAAGTGTTGGCGAACATAGCGGCACTTACATGCGAAATGGATGCTGGCTCTGCGGCTCAGGATGGAGCCCAGCGTGTTGAAAGCCGTGCACTGGTACATCCCGCTGTCTTGGTCCTTGTCCAGGTTCCTAATGATCAGGCTGCCCCCAGACATGTGACGCCGGTAGTCGCTCCCCAGATCAATGAGCGTTCCGTTTAGTGACCATCTGGAAAAATGCAAACACAATCAGTGAGCGCTCAGCGTTTATCAGAGATCCGTTTGATCGGCCTGCCTACATCATGCTGAAAGGATAAAAGGTGAGTAATAAAGAGTACGGGTTTCAAATTACAAGGAAGGGACGTGTAAACTGCCTTTGTGCCATGTTAGGGTGACAGAAAATGTCACAGTTGGATCCAACTGGTCTGAGTTTATAAAATTCCACTGTCCAGCTGTATGGGAAAATTAAAAAAATAAACTAACTAATCATCTTTGGTATTGTGACTTTTGTCTGGCCTCTAATTTTTCTTCTATCCCAGTTTTAATTAGTCCCAGTAGAGAAGTTTGTTCTGGATTTGATCAACTGAGTTGCTGTCCCTAAACCAAATTAGTTCTTGTACCTAAAACTAAGCAAACAAATGAAACAGCAGCTGAAACATTCATTATCAGGATACAGTGAACTTTTTTTTTCTGACCAAAAAAACAGAGATGCAGTTCCAATTTAAATAGATTACTTCAGTTGGTATCAAGTATTTAAGTTTATTCAAGTTAACAGTGGTAGGTACCTCTAACTAGAAGATCAATTATGTCAAAGCACTAATCATGAATATTAGTTCTGCTAACACTAAGGTGCTAACCCAATGTACTAATTTGTAGAAGCTAATGCTAACATGCTAAAACACCAATTTAAGCCATGTCAATCCCTATCATGTATCAATGACACACCACTGATACATGGTGTATCATGTGTACCAGACATATAAGGTTGGTCCCTTTCTCAGCTATGAGCACAGTTGACCTTCAGGAAGGGATTCTTTGGAACAAACGTTTCACTCAAGGATTCGGTAATATAGTTGAGTTTAAACTGTTTAACGTAGAACAGCATTGCTTTCTGGGTACTGAATTGACATCATTTGCTGCACCAGATCTTGGTTAGAGAATGTGAGGAGAGGAAAAAGAACTGCCATGTACACAGTCTTCACCCACTTCAAAATAAGACCATCTAACTACTTGAGGAATTCTTAAAAGGTGAAAACCAAAACTTCAACAAAAATGTCAAACTTTATTCAACTGAAAGTTTATAAAACAGCCAAGTAAATCAGTATTAATCAGAGATCTTTGGAATCAATAAGGAAATTTTAATATAGGGAAAGCTAAGTTAGCTGATGGTTTTCAAAGGTAGCAAAAAGGAAAGGAATGGGCAAAAAATGAGTTTCCCTGCTAGCGCATTAGCAGAATTGTCCTCACATCTGCAAGTTTATTTATTAGGTTTGTTGAAACTGACAATTTAAAAACCTTAACAAAATAACTTGGATGGTTCTAAGTCAATTATTTGTTACCAATTGCAGCAATTATTTTTTGATGGCATGACTGCATGAAAACTAAACCCACACTACATACAGCTGTGTGACCATTTTGTTAGCATATACCATGCAATTATGTCTTAATGTTATATTTCATATTATTGTGACAAGCAGGTATAAAATAAAACATTGTAACAAGACATTTTGAGCACATAGCATAGGCAGAATGATTCATCTAAGAGTTGCAGGCTATATCTTGAAGACAGTTGATAACCAGTGTTGCTGGTAGTAGCTGGATTGTTATTTCCCACTTAATCACCGTGCATACTTGGAAAATGATTACACTGGCTGTAATTTTGTCGGAATGTGCAATAGAAGGCAGATTTGAATCTGAACGGCGATGGAAACGTCTAAATATTTTGTGATATTAACAGAAGAAATCCGAGGGACCCATGCAGCCTTGGCAGATTTATGCGCTCTGAGTGCTTTCTAATTAGTTTCTGTTTGTGCCTTTGTATTTCTGATGTATTGCTCTCTGACACCTTCACATTGAATTGTCTACAGACCATTTCCCCTAAAAAATGTCACACACACCAAATTCTAGAAGTGACAGCAATTAATCACTGCCAGAAATGAGAGACAAAAGCATTGAATAATGTTTGTGCTTCACAATAAAAAGGCACTTCATGTGTAATTTGCTGGAATCTGTGATCTGTTGTTCTGACTTTGACAGGAGGAGACTGCACACACAAAAAAATTCCCTATATAGAACCTGCTTGTTGTAGTGGGGCTTTATCCTCTGAGCATTACTGCAGATGAAAAGTTACACCTCACGCTCCTTAAAGAATCTGAGAGAAATCAAACATTATTGGAATGCCAGGTGCGAGTCTCCCTTGGTGAAGGGACAGGGAAATGAAAACTCCGATGATAAGAAGGGGGAAAAAAATCAATATAATTTTTAGCCTCCCAGGCAAACTATCAGGCAGTTAGAATGATGCATCATGCAGACTTAAAGCCAGTTCTTCTTTGCCTCACAATCCGCCTGGTTTCCTGCCTAGCAAACTACAAAAGACAAAGCTGTCTTTCATCTTGTGGCTTGCATTATTCATCTAGCAGTCGCTGACAGTCACTTAATTTGACTGATTTTGTCACAGTGTTACTTTCAAACAGCTCCCTGCTTCTCCTAACCATCAGCTTTCCAAGAATACATGTGAAAACATCAACATTTACAGCAGAACGCTCGTCCTTTTTTGTCTGTGACGTCCCTGGGTTTCCCCCCCCTGCACCGAGAACTGCACCCTCTGTTAGTGCAATAGAAGGGATTATTCATTATATGAGCAGGAGGAAAAAAATAGCGGATGCATAGCTAGTTAGCTTTGGAACAGCCCAGCGTGATTGAATTTAATGGGATATGAAAGCAGACAGCCTGGGCACATCACACACCATGAGGAAAGTTAGCTGCTACAATGAGAACGCCGCCCACCCGACACATTTTGGAATCCATTTTATTTCAGTTCAGTTGTTTATCAGTTCCCTTTTATCAGCATTTACTAAATGCCAATTAGTAAAAAGAATCCCAGCAGAGAGAGTAAAATCTTCCCTCATCTTGAGTGAGCTTGTTGCCGCGGTGAGGAGCCCTCCTTTAAAGGAGAAGCAGACCTCTGGGACTCTCCGTAATTCATCTGTACACCGCTGTCATCTGCCAAATCGCCAATGACCACTTGTAAGTCAGCAGTGTCACAGGAGGCCAGGCTGGCCCAGACCATCATACTGCATCAATCTGTTTTACAGGCAATGTGTTAGATGATTTCTTGCTAGGTTTTTAAGATGTTCTCTACAATTTAATGTGACTTTTTTCCTTAGCTTGTTTTTGGATGGCTTCACAGCTTGTTGTAAATATTCTGTAAAGGTTTTATGTAGTCTTTAAAGCAAACTGCTCTCTTTCATGTGGTGTTGGGTCAGTTCCAGGCTTTGGCACAAGTATTCATACCCCTCAATGATTTTTGTATATTGTCATGTTACAACCACAAACTTCAACATATTTAATGTGATTGATCTACACAAACAAGTGCGTAATGATAACCAAACCCATCCCAAAAAAATGGAAAGAGTACGGCTAAACAGAAAACCTGCAGTCAGTTTTTACATGACATGGTGGTGCACCTGAAATAGCATGCTGGGGCAACCGTAGCAACAATCAAATAAGCATCCCTGAGGCTCATGGAAACTCTGTAGGATCTGGCAGTTTATGAGCCACATAGCAAACACAGCACACATTTGACAGAAGAATCTGAGCGATTGCTGTTACATCTAAGCAGTGGTGGATGCACTTTCACTAAAGCACTAACAGCAGAGCTAATTTTGCGTTTAGGGCTTTAGCATTTTTGCTAACTTTGAAACTGCTTAGCTGCCCATAAATTAAAATTTCCAGATAAACCTGAAGTGTTACTTTACTTTTTGTAAACTTTTCAATAGTATAAGGTTTGCTGTCTGTGTTGAAGTTTTGGTGAATGACTGTAGCTGGATGTGTATTCATGCTGAAGTGAGTGAAGAATGTTAGTGTGTAGTGATTCTGTTGCTTCTCCAGTGCATTAATCTTTTTTTTTGTAACCAGAATGCATCACTGTTCCACTGTAAACAGTTTAAAATATACTGATGTCCTGTGTTCTTTTCTGTGGTCAACTAGGCAAAAACAAGCAAAAAGCAGGAATAAAACTGAAACCATGAGTGAAGGGTTTATTTGTGAAAGCACCAGAAGTACATGTAGGGGGCCAGTAACAATTTCTATCCAATATATTTTGCTGTCACACATGTCAATGACTAATGGTGGCTATCAACGTGGTTGAATTATGGACTTTAACATTAGCTTTTGCTAAACTCTCCATAGAAATGGCTCTCCATAGTGTTAGTGGAACAAATGTTTATGGTTATTGCTTTAAGGTGAGCTAACTTTTTAGTTAGTAACCACCACTGGTTTTTTGCTGTTAGATATTTTTGTCACATTGTCTTCAGACTTTTAAGACAAGAGTTTCCACATCCAAATGATGCTTTAAATATCCAGTACTTAACATAGATAAGCTTATTTTTTTTATTTTGATCAATTAAAAACAGAGATCTATTTGCCATCTTCCACTTCTCCATCTTTGGATGCAATATTCAGAAACAAACTGATAATGGTTTATTTTATCCAACTGACACACTTCTTTAAGATCCCAGCAGCGGGTCGATTCATTCCAGTGGGAGACATAAATGTGCAGACAGTCTCTGCTCAATACATTTGCCACAAAAAGGGAGATGTGCATCTTTACACCTCCACACCAGGCATCGCTAATCCTTAGCCACAAGCATCTTGGATTGTAGCTCTGAGCTGCAGCAAAGAGAGTCTTTGTTGGGATTTTTTTCCACAGCCTCCCCTAACTATTCTGCTAGATGAGGCTCTGCTCTGCCCAGGTAATGCTTTGCCCTGTTTGGATCCGGTTCCTGCACAGGCTCTTCTCAACAGTCTTCTGCAATGGGGGTCAATGCT
>NW_015115910.1:42021-43670 GCF_001443285.1 Poecilia latipinna
GATTGTAGCTCTGAGCTGCAGCAAAGAGAGTCTTTGTTGGGATTTTTTTCCACAGCCTCCCCTAACTATTCTGCTAGATGAGGCTCTGCTCTGCCCAGGTAATGCTTTGCCCTGTTTGGATCCGGTTCCTGCACAGGCTCTTCTCAACAGTCTTCTGCAATGGGGGTCAATGCTGATCAGCCTGAAAAGGATCACTGCAGGACGCTGATGGAAACTGTTATCAACTCCTTCTGGGTGGATCTGGGAAAAGAGTGTTTAACCCCAACAATCAGGCCAAATGGATAGATGCATTTCTCTCATAGGAGCCTAGCAGCCTTCTTTTCCTTTAGTTTCTGTGGTTTTGCAACCCACATGCTGTATCTTTTATTTTATCATCTCTATGTAGGAAACTGATACATTTACAACTCCTTCTCACACCCTCTCTCTTATGAGAGTTGTAGTACATGACATATGACACAACCAGAAGTTGGAATGAACAATAAAAGTTTATTCTTCAAGGGGATCTCTTGAAAAGCACTAAAAAGTATGTGTTTTATTATTATTCAACTAGAATTATTTGACCAGGAATTAAACAAGCATTTATAAAGGTAAACTGGGTGTAACATCAGGTTGATAGTCCCCCTGTTAACACGTAGAGTAGTTGTGTTGCATTCAGATGTCAAACAAAGATGAGCTACTTTCTATTCTCATCCAGTTAGACATGTAATTCAATCTCTACACAGATAGCCATTGATTTTTTGGATATGGGAAATAATATCATATCATGAGTCTTAAGAGACCACATAAACCACAGTAAGAATATTACTGAACCTCACAAAACACCCTTTGACGCAATAATGAGCAGCTGGTAAAGCAGGGCACAGCTACCAACACTCACCCGGATTAGCATCACGGTCGGAAAGCTAAACAAATAACCTGAAAAATAATTTAAGTCTTCGAGCTGGCAGTGTAAGATGCTGGTTCTGTTCTCGTTGTTGAACCCTAACCCTAACCGCTACTGGTAGTGATATTTCACAGACATAGCGCCGTTTCTGCTCCACCTGCAGTGAACTCTCACACCAAAACTGCAGCACGTAACTTAAAAAAAGAAAAAATTTCAGATATGTACTAAAACTTTCGCTGTCCTAACACAAGACAGATAATCTCTGAAAAAATAATCGATCTCTCCTGCCTCCTCCTGTGTTCTGCAGAATTACTCCGCTCGGTCAGAAACAACCAATCAGAACCAGCATTAATCAGCTAGCCATGCTATCAGGAAGTTGTGATTTAGTAACTCAGGATTGTTTATTTTAATGCAACCTGCGTTTGACTTTGAATGAATGTTTCCTTTTTTTACTTGACATTATTTGATATAGGCAGATTTATTTGACTAATACTTTATGGAACTGAGAGCTTTACTGTTACTTACTGCCTTACAGTTGTCCTTTTGACTGAATAGCTGCTGTATTGTGCCTGCAAGTATTTTGCATATTTTATGCCTAAATAAGGTTAATTTATTGCCAGATCATTTTTTAATTTTGTCAGATTACGTAGTAGCATTTATACCTAGAGCAAAAAATTAACAGTCAATCCAGGCGATCGGCAGAGATCGGCTTCATTGGTGATCAGTATCGGAATCGGCAAAAGAAAACCTGATCTGAGCATCCCTA
>NW_015115910.1:46722-52648 GCF_001443285.1 Poecilia latipinna
TTTGTCTATATTAGGTTAATTTATTGCCAGATCATTTTTTAATTTTGTCAGATTACGTAGTAGCATTTATACCTAGAGCAAAAAATTAACAGTCAATCCAGGCGATCGGCAAAGATCGGTGATCGGCAGAGATCAGCCTCATTGGTGATCGGAATCGGCAGCAGAAAACCTGATCAGAGCATCTATTAACCAAGTAATTTTTGTAGTTCAAGTACGTACGTACGTACGTACGTACGTACGGACGGATAGAAACTGTATTCATCCCTTTGGGATTTACCCTCAGGGAAATTGTAGTTCAGTCTCCCACACAGCACCAATACATCAAATCCTTATTTTTTTTTTTTACTTTAACACTTAGCCTGATTCTATAGTTCCTCTATTTCTATTGTACTCCTGTTAGCCAGTGAGAAGTTGAAGAGTTTTATTGCACAAGGCACAAAGGAGTTCCTTAGTCTGCTGGTCCTGCACTTAGGAAGAAGCAGTCTCCCACTGAACCTGCTTTCCTGGCTGCTGATGACAATGTACAGAGGGTGCCTGGTGTTGTCCAGGATATCCTCAAGTTTCTGTAGGGTTCTCCTCTCTGCCACTGCTGCCAGAGAGTCAAGCCTTGTGCCAACCACTGAGCTGGCCCTCCTGATTTGCTTCTCCAGCTGAGAAAGGTCTGTCTTAGAGATGCTTCCACCCCAGCACACCACAGCATGTAAGAGGACGCTGGCGACAACAGACTGGTAAAACAACCTCAGCAGCTTTCCACAGATGTTAAAGGATCTCAGCCTCCTCAGGTAGTACATCCTAGTCTGAGCCTTCTTATAAAGCTGCTTGGTGTTGCTTGTCCAGTCCAGCTTGTTGTCCAGACACAGGCCAAGATATTTCTAGGTCTGCACGACCTCCACCTCCTCCCCTCCTATTAGAACTGGTCGTGGACTGCCTCTTTGCCTCCTGAAGTCAATGACCAGTTCCTTTGTCTTGGAAGTATTTAGCTGCAGGCTGTTTCTATGGCACCAGACAACAAAGTCCCTCACCAGGCTCCTCTACTCCTCTTCGCTGTCCTTAATGCACCCCATGATGGCAGTGCCATCAGCATTCTTCTGAATATGACATGTTTCAGAGTTATAGCAGAAGTCTGAAGTGTACAGGGTGAAGAGGATGGGTGACAGCACCATCCCCTGCGGGGCTCCAATGTTGCTGACCAGTGATGTTATTCATCCTGATGAACTGTGATCTGTTGGTAAGGTAGTTGCAAATCCAGGTGACCAGGCAGGAGTACTCTTTCATTCTGGTGAGTTCTGCCAGAAGTGCAGGGGGCTGGATTGTGTTGAACGCACTTCAAAAATCCAGGAAGAGGAACCTGACGTTTCCACTTCCTTTGTCCATGTGCGAGTGGGTTCGATGTAGGATGTGGATGATGGCATCCTCCACTCCAACCTTTGCCCTGTAGGCAAACTACAGGGGGTCTTCAGCATCCTGTACCTGCATTCTGAGGTGGTTGAGGAAGAGCCTCTCCAGAGTCTTCATCAGATATGATGTCAGTGCTACCAGCACTAAGAAATAATCCTGTAAATTTACAGTCAAATACTGGCAGCTATAAACACCAGAAGTTTACTGTAAATGCACTGTAGCTGTACCGTAATTAATCCTGACAGTAGATTACCGTCAATGCAAGTGCGGTATAGATACTGTGAAAGAACGGTAAACTTCTGCCGTCTATAGCTGCCAGTAGTTTACCGTTTTGTCGAAAGAACGGTAAAATACTGGCGTCTATAGCTGCCAGTAGATTACCGTTCTTTCGAAAGAATTGTAATCTACCGTTTTTCTGAAAGAACGATAAAAAAATACTGGTAGCTACAGATGCCAGTTTTTTTTTGTTTGTTTTTTTTAACCGTTCTTTCAGAAAAACGGTTAAAAAAAAAGCTGTCAGTTCCCTGATTAAAGAGATTTGGTTTGCCTCAAACGTTTTGAAGCGAATGTTGTCATTTTCAATGTAGCTCAGTACCGTGGTACTGTCAGTACAGAAGACTGATTTCTTTAGTGGTAGTTGAAGTTCTTCTCTCAGCATTCGATCCACTTTGACTGCAACCACTGCTGCTGTTAATTCCATTCTGGGAATTGTCATTTGTTTAAGAGGTGCTACCCTGGATTTTCCTATCAGGAATGACACTTGTGTTTCACCTAGTTCAGTAGTCAACAAAAGATACGACACAACTCCATATCCATCCTGACTAGCATTGGAAAAGAGATGAATTTGTGCAGACTCTGTGGGTCCGAATGAAGCAGGTTTAACACATCTGCTCACACCGAGTTCAGAAAGCTTATTGAGATCTGACAACCACTTTAGCCATGTCCGACGTGACTGTTCTGAAATTTCTTCATCCCATCCTCGTTTCTCTTTGCAAAGTTCTCTCAGGATAAGCTTAACAGGTAGAAGAAGTGGTGCCAAAAAACCTAAAGGATCATACACAGAGCTGGCAACAGATAAAATGCCTCTTCTTGTGCATGGCTTGTTTGGCAGCTGAACTTTGAACTTGAAGTTGTCGGAACTTGTGCACCATTGCACGCCCAAAGCTCGTTCCACAGGAAGATCATTGTGTTGCAAATCCAAGTCTTTAACAACAGGTGCTCTTTCACTGTCAGGAATGGAGTACAACAGAGCTTTATTATTGCTCATCCACTTTGTCAAATGGAACCCACCACTTTCACACAATGTCATCAGTTCTTTTGCTAGTTTAACTGCTTCTTCCTCTATTAGCACTGACTTTAGACAGTCATCCATGTAGAAGTTTTTCAGAACTGTCTGAGTCGCTTCTGCTGATGTATTTGTGGCTCCATCTTCAGCAGTTCTTCTCAGTACATATGAAGCGCAACTGGGTGATGACGTGGCTCCAAACAGGTGGATGCACATTCTGTATTCTGCTGCTTCTTTAGTGTCGTCACCATCTGGCCACCAAAGAAAACGCAAAAAGTCTGCATCTTCGTCTGGGACTCTGACTTGATAGAACATAGATTCAATATCCGCCATCATGGCAACAGGCTCCTGTCTAAATCTGAGCAAAACTCCAATAAGAGTGTTCATGAGATCAGGTCCTTGCAGTAATTGATTGTTCAATGAAACTCCCTGGTAAGATGCAGTACAGTCAAACAAGACTCGCAGTTTTTTCTTTTTTGGGTGGTACACTCCATGGTGCGGAATGAACCATACTCGACCATCATTGCGACTCAGCTGTTCTTCAGGGACTTTTACAGCATAACCTTTTTTCAATATGTTGTCCATGAAAGCTTTGTAGTCCTGACAAAAGTCTGGATTTCTACTCAGCTTCCTCTTCAGAGTTAAGCCTTTGTTCAGCAATACCACGATTTTGTGGCATTATCACATTGTCGTTTTTTAGAGGCAACTTGATGTAATAATGACTATCGATGAACTGTGCTGATGTAGTTACAGCATGCATGAACTGCTTATCCTGCTGAGAGAGTTCTTGTTTGTCCTCATACTGTCGCTCTGGGAAATCTGCATTATATTGCTTCTCCAGCATGTCTTCAAGGTTCAATATAGATATACGATTGACAAGAAAATCTTGTTTTTCAGGAACAGTAATTCACTATCTTGACATCTGCCGACTGGTCCATTTACCACCCAACCTAGGACTGTTTTTACGGCATATGGTCCGTCATTCTGGCTGTTGACTCCAATCTTGGAAGATGAACTTGTTTCAGGTAAGACCATTTCTCCAAATCTTGCTCTTTTGGTATATTACCCTTTATAGCAGGAATGTCTGGTTGAGTGTACACTTCTGGCAGCATGATGAAGTCTTTTTCGTCAAGTCCACAAACCTCTAAATCTGTAAGGACATAACTACAGACTTTCTGTTCCTTTGTCATGGTTCGAAGAAGGATTTCTTTCTTTTTTCCTCGTACATTCAACTTTCTTGCCAGATCCTCGGTGCAAAAAGTTGCTGTGCTACCTTGATCCAGGAATGCATATGTCTTGATGATGTTTCTGTTTTTCTTGTGTCTTATTTGCACAGGCACAATCGGGAGTATGCATTCATTTTCCCTGGCCCCAGTGACTTCACCTTTTTTACCTCCAGTGGACACAAGAGCACTTGTAACTTCGCTTGTGTTTTGTGGGTTGTCATCCACATTGTTTTCTTCTGACACATTCTGCTTCACCACATGTAGAATAGTTGGGTGCTTAAGAGAACAGTCGGAACATGTGGCCTTTTTTCTACAAGCTTTATATAGATGACCTGTCGTTAGACATCCAAAACAAAGACCATGTGACTTCAGAAACTGTATTCTGTCTTTCGAAGGTTTTTCTTTAATTTTGTTACAAGCAGTCAAAGCATGGTTGCTCTTGCAATAAAGACATGGACTTTGAAAAGCACTGATTGTCTTGCATGAAACTGTTGTATCATGTTGATTCTTGGTGGTATCCTTTTCAGTGCAAGATATATTCACAGCAAAACTGCTTCTCTTTGAAATGCCTTTTACTTGGTCAGATTTTTTCTTCGAGCTGTTCTGATTAGCCGGTGTGACATCAAGAATATCTCCAAACAGCGGATCATTAGCAACCTTTGCTTGTTGGTAGATAAACTCTACAAGATCAGGAAATTTGGCTCGTGTTCCTTTCCTTTCTTGAATGCTGTAAGCATGGCTTCTCCATTTTTCTTTCAGTTTATACGGTAGTTTGCACAAGATGCTTTTCATGTTGGTTGGATTGTTCATTTCGCTCATGTAGTCTACATCATTGACTGCGTTAGAACATCCAATCAGAAATAGGGCAAATGCATTCAGTCCTTTTCTGTCATCTGGTTTTATCTGAGGCCATTCCATAGCCTTTTTGATATATGCTGTGGCAATGGTCAACTCATCTCCATAGTGTTGATCAAGCAAAGCCCTTGCTTCTCTGTAAGCTCTGTCTGGCTTCACAGCTGCGTACAAGATCTAGTGGTTCTCCGCCCGTGAACTGTTCTAGATAATATAGCCGATCTTGTTGACTGTCAGTTTGGTTCTCAATAGCATGTTCAAAAGCTCTTATAAATGATCTGTATGAAAGGGGGTCACCTGTAAATACTGGAATTTCCCTGTGAGGAAGTCGAGATATACTATGTTGTTTTATGAGCATCTCAGTATGGTGATTTTGTTGCTGCAGAACCTGGTACAGATCATCTGAAAAAGAATCAGAACATTGAGCATGCGTGGAAAGCCTTTTAAATGAGACTTCCTTGATACTGGAGGATCAACGTTTGCCTGTTCATCATCTGAGAACATTTCTTGCCTTTCTGATTTGCTCGCAGAATGAACAGATCCAACTCTGAGTCTTGAAATGGCTTGTAAGGAATTAATCTCAGACTTCTGAGCATCTTCATTCTCTTCATACACCTTTAATTTTGTATCTGAAATAGCAAGCTCCGTTTCAATTGCTCTTTTCGAAACTTAAGACGGGCTTCTTCTACTTCAATTGCTTCTTTCTTTTTCATCGCTGCTGCTTTTGCTAAAAGCGCTTCACGTTCTGCTTTAATTTTCAGCCGCATTGAACTTGTTCTTGATCCTTGCGATGTACTGCTTGTAACCAAGTTAGCCTTCGAAATACTGTCGTGTGGATACACATCTTCCTCAGGAGAGCAATTTGCATCTTTTATCCATTCTTTCACACTTTGTAAAAAAAAGTATGAACTCAGAATGTCTACTTTCGAACACCTATCAGTTCACATAGTTCGTTATTAATGCGTTCATACTCTCTCAGACATTTGACAAACATTGGAAAATATTCTTCATTTATGAAATCAACATTGCATTCATTCTGTTTCAATCTTTCAATGTTGTTCTTCTCTTTTGTCAGCTGTGACAACTTTCCTCTTCTTTCTCCTTTTAATCTAGTGATTTTGTCATCTTGAGCTCGTTCTGTGGGTTTTGGTTCCCTCTTCTGTCT
>NW_015115911.1:0-7191 GCF_001443285.1 Poecilia latipinna
AGCTTTGTTAAAAAGTCTGAAGTATTTTTCTCTCCATGTGGATCAATAATACCAAACCTCACAGCTGATATTCATAAACAATAACAGAGGCTGGGAGCTGATTGGATATTGATTCCTGATAATCAGCTGGAGCCCAGACTTGATGATCAAAATGATCAACTTTTATCATAATAGCCCTTCAGGCTCTTATTGATAGTTATTGATTACCAAACTAAACCTGCTGCTGCCAACAGTTTGAACCAGAAGAGCCTTTAGAGAGTCGTAAAGATTTATGGTTCAGTATCTTTTCTGACCGTAGTGAACTGTTCTGATGGATCCGAGTCGTCCAATCAGGACGGACCTTGTTTCCCTCCTTCAGCTGCAGATTCACCATCAGAACCAGCTGCTTCAGTCTCTCACACCATCAGCTGCACTTTGTAACCTGTGGAGCTGTTTGGATGTTGAGAGTTTGGTTTGTTCCTGTTTTTACTGCCTGCTGTAAAATTAATTGCCACCAGGATAATAAAGAGGAATCGACCTTTGACCCTTGCAGTGGGGTTGGCGGCATGAAGGTTAATGTTCAAAGAAGTGGAAGCAGTCAGAAAACGATCCGTCTAGAAATGGAGCCGAATGTTTTCCAGACTAACAGACAGAAATATTAAAGCTGAACTAAAGCGATCAGATCTCCTCCCAGGATTTCTGCTGATCACTTCCTGTTTTACTGAACTACTTCCTGTATTGATAAGTTGACAGGAAATGAACTAAATATTAGGAAAAAAAAACTGAAAAAGTTTAAGCTTAGAGTTTTCCAGCTCAGCTCAGTGTTGATTCAAAGGCAAGAAGACAGTAAAGGTGTTTAAAGTCACCTGGGCAGGGGGCGGAGCCTCAGGTGGAGTCAGGGATCAGATCAGGAGACATGGGGTCAAAGTTCATGTAGCAGCAGAGCAGAGTCTGGATCAGGGTGAGTGTTCACTTCTTCTTGTTTTCCTCTCTCTGGGTTTTCTCTCTGTGGAGGAACCAGAACCAGAACTCGGCCCGGTTCTCCTTCAGCTCTTCATATCTTCACAGAAACAGACGAAGCTTTGATTTTCTGACATTTGGTCTCAAACTAACAGAGAAGCAGGAAGTTCAAACCTTTGATCTCTCAGTGGGAATCTGGGACCGACCCGTTTATCCTGGTTCTTTAGAGTCAAAGTCTCTTTAATCGTCTCTCTGGGAGAAATTGGACTTTAGTTTGGTTCTGCTGCTTGTGTTGTTCTCTTCCATATCATCACCAAAATAATCAATACTTTCATAGATTGATATTTAAATAGATTAAAACCAAACAGCTGCTCCGACCTCTAAATCAGGTCACTTATTTTTTCCATGGAGCCGCATAAGAAACAGTAAATATAGTGGAGGGCCGGGCCGATTTATGTTTTCGCATCCACCTGAATAATGTGTAGTTGCGCCACTGGTGACTCCTTACAAGGTTCGGATCCGTCCCGTCCTTCCAACCAGCGGTTGGTGCCCAGAGGAGAAAACCTCCTGCTGCTCCTTCCCTCCTGCCTCACCTGGAGATCCAGGCCGCCGCTGCTGGGACCTCCGTCCGTGGAGCGTCGGCTCCTTCGTCCATGGAGGGTCAGGCGATTCTTCTTAGTGGCTGTGTCCTTGGCGCCACCTGCAGCTCTGATTGTTTCCCTTCTTGCTGCCGCCATTCGGATCACAGCCACGGGGGGCATCTGCCTGCTCCTGCTTACCAGCAAGTTTCTGGAGGTCCATATGGAGTCTTTGATGGTGGCTAGGGATGAGCCACATCTCTGCGAAGTCCTTCTTCACCATTTTCCGGTGGCTCACCCCGTACAGCACTAGCTGTGTGTCGAGGACCTCCCTTGCTGGCAAGTATGGGAATTGCAATAAGCCCTGTGGCCTTTGCCCACAGGTCCCTGGCAGCGCTGCTCTCCCACAGCAGGTGTCTCACCGACTCCGGCGCCACAACCGGGTCGGGGGCACATGGACGTCGCTGACATGCCGCGGGAGTCCATAACGGCTCTGACCAGGAGGATCTCATGAGCCACCATCCAGGACAGGTCCTGGAGTCTGTTCGGAAGGACGGGACGGCTCACGTTGCGCCAAACCGTGGCGGCGTCTCCGAACAGGAGGCCGCGCACTGGAGTCACTGGTTCCCGGTCCTGCACAACAGAAATAATAAAACGATTTTTTTGAAATTTGAAATTTATTCAAACATGATACAAATAAAAAAATTAAATAGTGCACAATAACAAGAAGTGAATAAAAAAAAGAAATTACAGATATCTGTTTCCCTTAACATATCATGCTCAAAATGGGGTAGGAAGAAGAAAAAAACTTCTTACCCCCTAAACACTTGAAAACTTACAGTACTACTGTTATTTAAAAGAAAATCAAAGTCAAGTGAAAATCAAAGTGGCAGTCAGCAATTACTGATATTTACCTATACATTATCCCTTTTTATACTGGTTAGTCTTTCCAAACCCTTACACCAAGTTGTTATCTTCAATACACACATTATTGCTTTCTCTCACTCATGTCTATCTCTATTGAAAATGACCTTCTTATATTTTCTTTTGAATTGTATTAAACTATTGCTTTGTTTTAAATCTTCATCTAATTTGTTCCATAACTTTACACCTTTAATTGAGATACAGAAACTTTTTCTTGTTGTTCGCAGCTTGCGGATCTTTAAGTTTGAATAACCCCTTAAATTATACCCCCCTTCTCTTTCAGAAAACGTGCTCTGTATGTGCTCAGGTAACAACTTTTTAGATACTTTGAACATAAATTGAGCCATTTTAAATTCTACAAGCTCGTCAAATTTGAGAATTCTGGATTTTATGAAGAGTGGGTTTGTATGCTCATAATAACCGACATTATGGATGATTCTAATGGCTCGCTTCTTTAGGACGGGTACCGGATGTAAAGAGCTCTTGTAATTAACTCCCCACACTTCACAGCATAGATATGGTAAAATCAGAGAGTTATATAGAATATGAAGTGATTTAGCATTCAATACACGTCTAGCTCTAGCCAGTATGGATATACTTCTACTGAGTTTACCCTGTAAATGTTTAATATGAGGTTTCCAACTGATTTTGTTATCTATTATTAAACCGAGGAACTTATTAGCAAAAACCCTTTCTAGAGTTACGTCCTCTATTTGAACTTGGATTTCAGTATTTTTATAACATTTCCCAAAGGCCATGATTTTCGTCTTGTCCAAATTTAGGGATAATTTGTTATGGTCAAACCATATCTTTAACTAATCTCTGAAGTGACTGTTGAGAGAAGATGCTCTAAATTGTCGCCAGAGGCTAGAATATTTGTGTAATCCGCGAATAAGATAAATTTTAATACATTGGACACTTTACTGATATCATTTATATAAAGATTAATTAAAACTGGTCCCAATACTGATCCTTGTGGTACTCCACAGACAGTCTCCTGCCAGTCAGATTCCACATCTCCCAATTTCACAAATTGTTTCCGGTTCTTTAAATAACTCCTCATCCAGTCAGAAACTACTCCCCTAATTCCATCGCGTTCTAATTTTTTAAGTAGGATTTCATGATTTATTGTATCAAAAGCTTTCTTTAGATCTATAAATATCCCTACTGCCAGTTTCTTACTATCTGTTGCGTTGGTTATTTCTTCTATTAAGTCAGTTACGGCCAGCGATGTTGACCGGTTTGCTCTGAATCCATATTGACTGCTAATAAGTAGCGAATGTTTTTCTATGAATTGTTCCAGTCTTTTCTTAAAGAGTTTTTCCAGGATTTTTGAAAATTGTGGGAGAAGAGAGACAGGCCTGTAGTTAGTGAAGAGGTGTTTGTTGCCAGTTTTATACATTGGTTTGACCTTAGCTATTTTCATTTTGTTGGGAAATGATCCCGTTTGAAATGATAAATTGCAAATATAAGTTAATGGTTTAGAAATTCCTTTAATTACTATTTTAATAGTTTTCATGTCCAGGTCATCATAGTCAGTGGGATTCTTATTTTTACAGTTATTCACAATGTTTATGATTTCTTCTTCTAGTACAGGGTTGAGATATAAGGAGCTGGGATTATTCTCAATTTGATATTGCTGAGTTGCAGTATTTATAGTCGTTATTTTTCCTGCTAATTGAGGTCCTATATTAACAAAAAATCTATTGAATTTATTGACACTTTTCAAATCAGTAATATTCTGTTCATTATCTATAAAATAGTCTGGATAATTGTTATTGTTAGATTTTCTAATAACTCTATTTAAAATATTCCATGTTTCCTTTATGTTTTTTTTATTCCTTTCCAGTAATTTATGATAATAGTCCTTTTTACATGTTTTTATAATATTAGTTAACTTCTTTTTATGTTTCTTATATTTGTTTTCTGATTCAGACGTTCTATGTTTTAGAAATTCTCTATAAAGTTTGTTTTTCTTTACATGCCTTTTGTATTCCTTTTGTGATCCACTGTTCATTTTTTTGATTGCTTTTCCTCTTATATTGTTTGATTGGGCAGTGCTTGTTATACAGTGTTTTAAATGTTTTTAAAAATTCTTCATATGCTGAATTCACATCATTTATTCCATATATTAGTCTCCAATCGTAGGCCAACAACTCAGCTTCTAGAGCTTTTAGCGTCTCTTCAGACGTAACCCGTCTGTAATGCGTCTCTATTGTTTGATCGTCTGTTTTGCACTTACAGTCGTAGACTATGAACACTGGTAAGTGATCAGTTATGTCATTCATTAATATTCCACTAGTTAAATTATTTTCCAGCACATTTGTAAAAATATTATCAATTAAGGTAGCGCAGTGCGATGTAATGCGACTGGGCCTGGTGATTTTAGGATACAGGCTTAGACTGAACATGGTGTTAATAAATTCTTCAGTCATTCTATGTTTATTTGGATTGAGAAGGTCAATATTGAAATCCCCACAGAAAAATGTTATTTTTTGATTAATTGTTATAAATTTTTCTTCTATCCAGTTGTTGAGTACTTCAATGTTTGATCCAGGGGCTCTATAAATGCAACTCACTAAGACATTTTTCCTTTTTTCCACGAGTATTTCTATAGTCACACATTCAAACATGTTGTCCATCACAGTTGACATTGTTTCGATCAACTTATAATTAATCTTCTTGTCAACATATAAAGCTACCCCCCCTCCATTTTTTCTCTGTTCTTACAAACCATTTCATAACCATTGATTTTCAAAGTCTATGCCCTTATCACTATTGAGCCAAGTTTCTGATAAGGCAATAACATTGAAGGTCTGTGAAAGTTGTTGGAGGTATTGTTTGATGCTGTCAAAATTTGCATAAAGGCTTCTGCTATTAAAGTGAATTATTGACAGCTTTTGTTCTGTTTTAATGCTGTTGTTGAACTGATCATCGCTGTAATAGTGACAACTATCATTGCTGACATTATAGAAGTTGTTATCAGGATCAATGTCAGTTTCAATATCTTGCTGATGATAGTTTCTGTGTTGGAATACGGGTAGCTCTATATCCTCATAGGCCGCGATCTGTTGCATGTTTCTCTTTCAGAAGTGAACGTCAGCTATGTCTGGCTGTCTGTCATACATTGTTGGATAATTTAGGGGTACTAGTACGTGGATGGGTGATCAACTTATCATAACGTAGGTAAGCAATGTCCCCTCTTTGACGTGCTGCTTTTAAGTCCGGCATTAGTTCCGCCCTCCTTTTCCTTACTGCATCCGTGAAGTCTTCGTTAATGAAAATCTTAGATCCCTTAAGTGCCTTGGTGCTCTGCAGAATAGTTGATCTGTCCTTGTATCGTAAAAATTTGACAACAATGGGCCTGGGTCTGTCTCCTCTAGGTTTACCGGTGCGGTGAGCTCTCTCAATGTCAACCTTATGTTGAAAGTTTAGCTTTTCATTTAAAATAATTTTCACTTTCTCCTCAGTCTCAGCCCAAGTCTCATTTGGTGATTCAGTAATTCCATCAAAAACCAGATTGTTTCTCCTTGATTGCCCCTCAAGGTACTCCATTTTATCAGTGATAGTCATCATGCCCTCACATACTTTAAATATGTCTGACTGCACCGTGTCACTTCGGTCCTTGTGCTTAGCACTTTCTACTTTAATATCGTCAACGTCTTTCTGTGTAAATTGCAGGCTGGTTTTAATGTCCTGTAGTTCTCGTGTCATTGCGTCCATTCTGGTGTTAGTAGTGTCCACAATGATTTTAACAAAACCTTTAAAATTGTCCTGTTGTTGTTGGAGTAACTCCATATACATTTGCTTTTGCTGGCTCAGCAACTCTTTGACTTGCGTGAGTGATACATAGTCCTCATCTTGTCTCCCGTCGGTCTTGGATCCTTTTGGAGGCATTATTTCGCTTCTTTTTGCCTGTCGCTTCCTTAAGGCTCCTGCTCAGCAGTTGGAGGCCACTGCGCTGTCTCTCTCTGCTTGCTGTCAATCCAACGTGTCGTTTTCCACTGGTTTTTTTCTCTGTTAGGTCAGTTAGCTGCCGGACGTTGGCCTCGTCCCGGTTAGCAGCCGCGATGTTAGCAAGCTAGCCGCAGCAAGCTAGCCGCACTGTCGCTCTGTGAACACAGACACCCTGGGCCAGACGCGTTGTCCAAGCACAGCCGATCTCTCGCTGTTCAGCTGACTGTGGTGGATAGCGGTACTTACGGACAAGGCAGAGTTTTACCTCTGCCTGCTGTCAATCCAACGCGTCGTTTTCCACTGGTTTTTTTCTCGGTTAGCTGGGTTAGCTGCCGGGCGTTGGCCTCGTCCCGGTTAGCAGCCGCGATGTTAGCAAGCTAGCCGCAGCAAGCTAGCCGCACTGTCGCTCTGTGAACACAGACACCCTGGGCCAGACGCGTTGTCCAAGCACAGCCGATCTCTCGCTGTTCAGCTGACTGTGGTGGATAGCGGTACTTACGGACAAGGCAGAGTTTTACCTCTGCCTGCTGTCAATCCAACGCGTCGTTTTCCACTGGTTGTTTTCTCGGTTAGCTGGGTTAGCTGCCGGGCGTTGGCCTCGTCCCGGTTAGCAGCCGCGATGTTAGCAAGCTAGCCGCAGCAAGCTAGCCGCACTGTCGCTCTGTGAACACAGACACCCTGGGCCAGACGCGTTGTCCAAGCACAGCCGATCTCTCGCTGTTCAGCTGACTGTGGTGGATAGCGGTACTTACGGACAAGGCAGAGATTTACCTCTGCCTGCTGTCAATCCAAC
>NW_015115911.1:9810-11051 GCF_001443285.1 Poecilia latipinna
CACAGAAACCTCCATGAGACTTCGGTCCTTGTGCTTAGCACTTTCTACTTTAATGTCGTCAATGTCTTTCTGTGTAAATTGCAGGCTGGTTTTAATGTCCTGTAGTTCTCGTGTCATTGCGTCCATTCTGGTGTTAGTAGTGTCCACAATGATTTTAACAAAACCCTTAAAATTGTCCTGTTGTTGTTGGAGTAACTCCATATACATTTGCTTTTGCTGGCTCAGCAACTCTTTGACTTGCGTGAGTGATACATAGTCCTCATCTTGTCTCCCGTCGGTCTTGGATCCTTTTGGAGGCATTATTTCGCTTCTTTTTGCCTGTCGCTTCCTTAAGGCTCCTGCTCAGCAGTTGGAGGCCACTGCACTGTCTCTCTTTGCTTGCTATCAATCCAACGTGTCGTTTTCCTCTGGTTTTTTTCTCTGTTAGGTCGGTTAGCTGCCGGACGTTGGCCTCGTCCCGGTTAGCAGCCGCGATGTTAGCAAGCTAGCCGCAGCAAGCTAGCCGTACTGTCGCTCTGTGAACACAGACACCCTGGGCCAGACGCGTTGTCCAAGCACAGCCGATCTCTCGCTGTTCAGCTGACTGTGGTGGATAGCGGTACTTACGGACAAGGCAGAGTTTTACCTCTGCCTGCTGTCAATCCAACGCGTCGTTTTCCACTGGTTGTTTTCTCGGTTAGCTGGGTTAGCTGCCGGGCGTTGGCCTCGTCCCGGTTAGCAGCCGCGATGTTAGCAAGCTAGCCGCAGCAAGCTAGCCGTACTGTCGCTCTGTGAACACAGACACCCTGGGCCAGACGCGTTGTCCAAGCACAGCCGATCTCTCGCTGTTCAGCTGACTGTGGTGGATAGCGGTACTTACGGACAAGGCAGAGTTTTACCTCTGCCTGCTGTCAATCCAACGCGTCGTTTTCCACTGGTTGTTTTCTCGGTTAGCTGGGTTAGCTGCCGGGCGTTGGCCTCGTCCCGGTTAGCAGCCGCGATGTTAGCAAGCTAGCCGCAGCAAGCTAGCCGTACTGTCGCTCTGTGAACACAGACACCCTGGGCCAGACGCGTTGTCCAAGCACAGCCGATCTCTCGCTGTTCAGCTGACTGTGGTGGATAGCGGTACTTACGGACAAGGCAGAGTTTTACCTCTGCCTGCTGTCAATCCAACGCGTCGTTTTCCACTGGTTGTTTTCTCGGTTAGCTGGGTTAGCTGCCGGGCGTTGGCCTCGTCCCGGTTAGCAGCCGCGATGTTAGCA
>NW_015115911.1:13827-52613 GCF_001443285.1 Poecilia latipinna
ACCCCAGCGCAGACCATCACCTAGCAACCCCAGCAGAGCTCCGCCTGGCGGGCCACTGTACTTTGTTATGATTGGACCTTTGCCTCATATTTTAAAAATATAGGTATATATTTTTTTTATTTTTTAAAGATTTTTTTAAGCATTAGTGGCCTTTATTTAACAGTAATCAGTCAGGAAAGAGGCAGAGAGAGAAGGGAAGAAGTTGAACTCAACATAAAAAAAATTGTAATATGACAATCAATGCACACAGGAGATATAGCCATTACACTGTTTGCTGTGATTCAAAGTTTTAAGCAGGTGGAAGTATCCATCCATTATCATACACATTGCAGAGGGTGCTGGTGCCTATGTCCACTCTGGACAGGTCACCAGTCCATCACAGGGCAACACAGAGACAAATAGGGCAAACAGTCACACACACCTAAGGAGAATTTAGAGAGACCAATTAACCTGACAGTCGTGTTTTTAGACTGTGGGAGGAAACCGGAGAGAACCCACCATGCACAGGGAGAACATGCAAGCTCCATGCAGAAAGACCCCAGGCTGGGAATTGAACCCTGGACCTTCTTGCTACTAAGTGACAGTGCTACCAACTTCACCACCATGCAGCCCCATTTGGAAATATGCAGTTGAAATTTGGTTTTCATGCAACATTTATTGTGTACATTTACACAAGTTTGGAAATGTTTTGTTTTTGAAAATAAAATACAAAAGTCAAAGTAACAACTAATCTCAAATTCAATCTGGTTCCTATAATGTCAGATAAATTAAGAGTCCTAAATTTTTTTTTACAATTATACCTACTAGGAACTATCCAGTAAAGTGGCTGAGGGAAAGTTCATAATACAAATTTAGAACATTTTATATCTGCAATCAAATTTGTATAATGTTTCAACAATCAAGTATTAAAATATCTAAGAAGGGCTCTTCTTTAATATGTGATATCAAACCACATGACCTTTTAAGTGGTGCTGTGATTGAAACACTCACACTCATGCTTGATTAATCATGATTAATCACTATGCCTAACTTTTTAAGCTTGAAATATAAATATGCAGCCAGTTGTGGTTGTAGTTGTGGCCCTGAGAAAGTCCCTCCTTATGCTGCACTCCAACCAGTTCAAATGCAAACAATCATCTGATTTGTAGAAGAAAGCAGGCGATGTCGTCTCCCAGTACTCAGCCACTGCTCTGAATGTATGTGTCCTTCTCTCTTATTGTTCCACAGGTGCCATTTTAGTGGCCCTCCCTTTGGACTATGATACCTGCAAGGACTACTTTCTAACCGTGGAGGCTCGTGATGGTGGCACTCCTCCTTTGAGTGCCATTACTACATTGAACATCAACCTAACAGATGTAAATGACAATGCTCCAGTGTTCAGCCAGGCCCTTTACACTGCTGTGGTGCCAGAAGATTCCACAATTGGACATTTTGTAGTGCAGGTACATTTATGGTCATGTTAGGTAGTTCCTGCTACGAGTCTCCTGGTGTAGCTTCAAATGAAAGTATATTTTGTCATCAGTCTCAATTTTTTTATTGTTGTCTTATTGTTGTCTTAAGATCAAGTGAAAATTTCTTGCCTAAACCTCATGAAAACAATTATAGAACACATTAAAAAATATTCTCAGAATCACACTTTTAACACTGATTGAAAAGTAGAACAGAGGGTGTGATGTAAATGGTTGACAAAGTAACAGTGATTAACTCTTTTGGCAAATATAATGGATGGAAAGTTACGGTTTGGGCTTCAGATATTGATCAGTAACATGTCCTGGATGACACATGATCAATCGCGTCACTGCAACCAGTCAAAGTGTTGTGCAAACAATTATTGCAAAGAGTCAACTAGTCATGAAGTTGACGGACACAGAGTTCTCACACTTTCATACATTTTTCTGTTTAGGATTTTTATTTCTTCTACTACCCAGATCCAACTTTTTATTTCATTATATTTAAGTAAAAATATATTAGCAATTGGCTATTTTATAATTTTTTTTTCTTATTTACATTAGTGGCAGAAGGATAACCTTGCAATATGAGACACACTGTATTATTTAGTTGTGATGTGTTTGTATATTTTTTGCTGGCAGCTGGCAGCAGAAGATGCTGACAGCGGTCTGAATGGAGCCGTCCTCTACTCTATCTTCAGTGGAGACCAGGACAACGAGTTCTTCATTGACCCGACAAGTGGGGTCATAAAGGTCAACAAGCCGCTGGACCGTGAAACAGTAAGGACACAGTTCAGTCCAGGAGAGATCTCCTCATTTTAATTTACTTTGGCCCTTGTCAGTGTGACACACGTCAGCCTGTTACAGCGCATTATGTAGCAATAGACGCAAAATGTAATAAAATCATTGAATGAATTTTGTAATAGTTTCTGCCAGTGTTGGTCAAGATACTTGGAAATAGTAATTACTTCCTCAAAAAGGTAATACATATACTTTTTTTTATTTTCAAAACTAATTCGTTCAATAATTACTTAGTTACTTTTCTAAAAACAATGCACAACCTCAATACACTATAAAGCAATGTACCTGTCTGCCTAATTCTATATTTCCTGCATATTCCACTAAACATCTTAATCAAATCATCTCTTTTTAAAACTTCTGCTTCACTCTTTTACCTTCATGTACATCACATCACCAAAAAATGTAATGAATGCAACAATCTGTGATCTGAAGAATTTTGTTGAATATTTAAACTTATTTTCTGCACATTCCACTAAAATTTCAAGAAAATCAAGTTTCTTTTCAAACTGCATTTCTTCCTATGTCACTACATAACATGCAATAGTTTTCACATTTTCACTTCTTCATTCAAATATATGTAAAGTACAGCAATAAGATAAAATAATTTAGATTAGTCTCTTTTTACAAATTAGTAGCATTGGTATCTTTTAGCAGTTGAAGTACAGAAGGAGAGCTGTTAGAGTTTTACACAGGTGTTTGCTCAGCGGTGGTTTTTGTCTTAGAATTCGACCATGCAGAGGCATGACCTCTGACCTGAGACGAGTGAGGCCTGTGACTCATTGGGTGTGGTTGTGTGGTCTTCTGTGACCTCTTGGATGAGTTTTTGTTGCACCTTTGGAGTAATTTTAATTGACTGGCCACTCCCTGGAAAGTTCACCAGTGCTCCATGTTTTCACTGTTGGTTGCTGGAGTTCCACCACTTTAGAAATGGCTTTAGTTTCTTTCTCATTACTTCCTGAATTTGTTCCCAGTAATCCCCAACTGCAGCTGCGCTACAAAACACGTGAATGCTCAAATGTGGATCTTGGCTCCTAAAATGCAGGTAGTGATTTATAAACTCTTTCACATCACTGTGGGAACCAGAAATGATGCTTTCAGCTCTCCACTCATATCGCTTTCTGCCTTGGTGAAATTGTGGCTCCCCCCAAACCATTTTTTCCTTCGTTAATCATGAAATAAAACTGACCTTCTGGCTCATTTAAACAAACACTGACATTCATGAAGTGCTTTGCATCGACCATTTATGGTTGAAAGTGGCAGGACCTTAAACGGGACCTTGTGCGCAAACTGTGAGGTTCAACTGTGATGTATAAGGGAAAACTGTATGTACATGATTTTATAAATATTACATTTTTTGTCACATGCCATTTTTGCCTTTTGTGCGTACGTACAGTTTTATAATGGGGCTGTTAAATAGTTTTGTGTAAAATATCGTTTATCGTCTTCATTCTAGATTGCATCTCTATCGCTGTAGTGAAAGTCTTCCATGCTCTCTGTGCTTTTAGGTCCCCAGCTACTCACTGGCTGTCAGAGCGCTCGATACTGGAACCCCACCGATGTCATCCACCGCCGTGGTCAGCATAGAGATCTCTGACATCAACGACAATCCACCCAGCTTCTTCCCAGCAAACCTTACTGCTGTCATACAGGTAGACGTGATGGCAGGCTGTTACACTGCTAAAAACAGTTCTTGTACACACCAAAGATACATGATAAATTATTGATACATCTACATGTATGTAATGGTGTGAATGTAAAACCACAATGCAGAAAATATATGGAGCTAAATTAGTCTCAAAAAGCCTACAATAAGATCCACTAGTATATCACAAGATTTGTAAGTGTACAATATGCACAAATGTTTATAACACAAATGTTTATAATACAAATGTTTATAATACAAATGTTTATAACAAATGCGTACTTCAACATTCACATATCACCTTCCTAAAATAGTGGGCCAAGTCAATTTTTGACAAAAGTTTTTTGTTTGTGTGTTTGTTTGTTTGTTTGTTTGTTTGTTTTTTTAACCTAAATCATATTTTGGCAAAAAATAATAGGTGGTCTTTTTTGTTTGTCAAAATCACTTTTGTGAAAAAATGACTTGGGCCATAAATCATTTTTTGGAAGGTGACGTCATGTGTAAGCAGTTTCTCAAATGTACACATTTCAAACTGCCCAAGTAATACATTATGCAAACAAATAGACGGACGGATTGGTCAACCCAGGCGCACGGATCAGCTGGCCTGGACTTTTGACTTTGAGACTTTCTTATCACATTGGATTCACAAATGAGATGATTTATTCAAGGCTGAAGAACAGCTGGGATAACTGAGTATTGGAATTGTAATGCTGCGTTCAAGACTGAATAAAAGCTCAGATAAAAGAGTCTTACCAACTTTATTGGAAATACAGAATTTTTGAGTTGGCTCAGTAGCCCTAAACCACTATATTAAAGATATACATGAAACACTACAGTTACTGAATTCTCATTGTTATGTTCTGTGTTTTCTGTGTAGTCATTTTTGAGGTTTTCTGTGTTTAGTCCTGTTCCTGTCCTGTCTTCCCTGTTGATTACTTCCCAGGTGTGTCTAGTTACCTGATTACCCTCCCTGTGTATTTAAGCCCACCTGTTGTCTTTGTCTCTTGTCGGATCCTCGTCTTCTGTCGTCGTATGTCATTTGTCTGCTTGCCACCACAGTCGAACTGTAAAGTCCTGTGTTGGTTCATCTCTCGTTTTCAGTCCTCTGTCTTTCAGTTGCTATCGGTAATTGGACTGTGTTTGAGCTCTCTTTATTAAATCATCATCATCTTCTTCACTACCTGGGTTGTCAGCGTTCATTCTCACCACCACCAACCACACCCCATGACAAACATATCCTTCATTATTCCTTCTCTGTTTCTGTGAAAATTCACGTACTTTCTGGAGACCAAGGCACCTTATGGGGGCCCAAACCTGGTCAAAAGGCAGGTTTGGGCCGACGTATACTGGTGATGGTTACGGTTCCAGTGTTTGGGTTAGGCATTAATGAATAGAAGTCAATACAAAGTCTTAACGTGGGTAAAGATATGAACTTCTGTATGTGTGTTAGCTTTATTCAGTATTGCCTTAGTTAAATCAGTTTTAAATGTCTTTTTTTCTCTCTCCTGGGACCACATTTCCAATCTTTATGATCTTAACCTCTGCTCCAGGAAAACAAGCCCATTGGCACCAGAATCCTGCAGCTGTCTGTCATCGATCAGGACGCCCCTCATAACGGCCCGCCGTTTTCCTTCAGCATCCTGTCTGGAAACGATGGCAGGGAATTTGAGCTGGAGACAGATGGCACACTGGTGGCAAATCAAGTCCTCAGACGGGACATCGCCAAGGATTATGTTCTTCAGATCCAGGTAGAGGCACAGTACTCTTTCTGGGTCACATCAGGAAGGGAACAAAGATTAATGTTGTCAAAGAGAGCAACAAAAAAAGGCAAAATTACAATAATATTTTCAGTGGAAGGAAAACATTAAAACGATACCAAGACTACTTTTGCGGCAGCACAGTAAAAGGTTTATAGATTTACTGATTTATAAGAACTATGATGGAGATGCAATGTGAAGGGCAGAATAATGAAATAGAATGTTCACACTGCTCCAAAAGCACAAATTTAGGTCAAAAGTCATATTTAACATTTAAATCTTGGTTCATGTAATGACAATATATGATGTCAGAACATCAGCAGTCATCATTTTGCAATGTAGGTAGGCCACCAGGCCCAAGCATGTCATGCTGAAAGGAGGAAGCGTTTTATTTTGTCACTTATTATCACCTGGTACTATATAATGAAGGAGAGACAAATGTTGTTTTTCTTCTGAAAATCAACTCTAGCAATATTTAAAACATTTTATATCTATAAAGACTCCTTTATTGTCACGTTCTATATATCTAGAATTAATTCTTTTTTGCTGTCTTGCATTCCTCCCTCTCCTACAGGTGTCAGACTCTGGGAAGCCGACTTTGTCCTCCTCCTCCAATCTCACTGTTCGAGTGATTGAAGAGAGCCTTCATCGGCCAGTGGCCTTCCCACTGGAGATTCATATCATCACTATGGAGGACGAGTTTCCTGGTGGTGTAATCGGGCAACTCCATGCCACCGATGCCGACCCTTACGATGCCCTGACCTTTGGACACGCCGCCCCCTCCCAGCGCAGCCTATTCAAGATCAGCCCCCATGACGGGAAGATCATTGCTCTCAGTGGGTTGGATGCCGGCGAATACTTTCTCAATGCCAGTGTTAGCGATGGCCGCTTTAATGTGCCAGTTCCTGTGCGTGTCCACGTGGAGCAAGCAATGCTGGAGATGCTGCGCGACGCCGTGACTGTGCGCTTCGAAAGCGTAGCGCCACAAGATTTTGTAGCGTCGTACCTGAAGAGTGTGTTGAAGGTGATGCAGCAGGCGGCCACGTCCCAACAGCACGACACACTGCACCTGCTCAGCCTGCAGCCCGTTGGAGGCACACAGCAGCTAGACCTGCTTGTGTCAGTGGCAACAGCAGGAGGGGGCTACTACAAGGCAGCCTACCTCACCCAGAAACTCAGCACGTCTCGCCGAAAACTGGAGGACGTGCTCAGAGTGTCAGCCATCCTGGATAAGAACTGCTCTGGGTTGGAGTGCCGCGGAGCGCAGTGTGAACAGAGCATCACTCTGGATTCACACAACTTGGCTACGTATAGCACACCTCGAGTCAGCTTCGTTTCACCTCGCTTCCACCGGACCTCACGCTGTACATGCCATGGTGAGACATCAGACTTCCTCATTTTACTATGTACACATAATGTTAGCAAGTGATTTTTTTGTGCATTAAGTGAATTTTTTAAGCCATTACTTACATTATTAATGAAATTTCACTCAGTTTTGTCCTAAAGTATTCTGAAATATTCTGAAATAGAAATATTCTGAAGAAATAATTAGCAATAACTGCAATATTTTCAAAACTTTTTAGTTGGTATGCGTTACTCTTTTTAATGCTTATGTGAGTTATCTCTTGCTGTCAGTCTAGAGATGTAACAAAGGCATCTTTCTCTGTTTTTGTGTGCAGATGCCAGTTGTGCTGTTCTGTTAGAGCAGTGTGAGGAACAGCTGTGTCCTCCAGACATGCAGTGTGTTTCAGTAGAGGCCATTAGAGGGCGCTATGCATGCCAGTGTCCACGAGGCAAACTGGGAGAGTGTGCAGGTATGATGTTATGATGTCAGGGGATTACTTTTCAACAAAATACAGTCATTTGAATCCACAGAATGACGGTCAGCATTGTGTTGCTTGCAGGTCATTCGTCTCTGAGCTTCTCAGGCAACAGCTACATCAAATACAGATTGTCCAACCAGCTGCAGACGGAGCTGAAGCTCATCCTGAGGATCAGGACGCTGCAGAGCCGAGGAATCATCATGTATATGCACAATGAGCGGTGCATTATTCTCAAGGTATCCACACACACACTCACATACACACACACACACTCATTGAAGTTAATAAAAGTATTTTTGATTTAAACAAACACAAAGTCCCATCTCATATTTTGCCAAAAACATTGTAGACTTCAGAAAGAATATTCTATGGACAGGAAAAATATCTCTTTAGAAGCTGATAGAAACAGAAATACAGCATCACAGCTACAGTCAAACATGATGGTGGCAAAAACTGTCATGGAAAAACACATTTGCCTGTGTGCTCCAATAGGTAGCTGCTGTAAGAGGAGTGCAAAGACTCTTCTCTTGACAGTGGAGTCGAAACTTCCAGCAGCAGCTGCAGCAGCTCACTGTTTGGTTTCTCAGCCGTCAACATTCAAATGATCCTCTGCAGGGAGAGGAGGGACTAAGTGACGAACAGACAGCCAGAAAGAAGGATGGACATATACATTTACTGACTGCACTGTGCAGTATTTAGTTGTGATTGTCTGTGTGTGTGTGTGTGTGTGTGTGTGTGTGTGTGTGTGTGTGTGTGCGTATGCGTGTGCGTGTGTGTGTGTGTGTGTGTTTTCACAGTTAGAGGAAGGGAAGCTGTGGTTCCAGTTGTCCTGTGAGCCTCTCCCAAGCCGAGGTGCTGAGGGTCCTGACATGTTGGGACCTGCTGGACGTCGCATAAATGACGGCAACTGGCACACTGTGGCACTGGAACTGAATCGCAATTTCAGTAGCCTGGCACTAGACGACAGCTACATTGAGCAACGGCATCCCCCTTCATTAATACAACCATTACCTCCAGATCGGACATTCTACTTTGGAGCTCTGGTCAGTACCTCTGTTAGAGTTTTACAATGGAATGTTCCAGGCTCCCTTCCTTGTTTTATACTTATTTTTGGTACATTCTGTTACTATTATTCATCACTTGTTATTCACTGAAAATGGCATGTGATACAGTTGGGAGAAAAATGAATTATTTTTGAATCTAGACAAAAAAAATTGTCTCAATAACATATGTTTAATTTGGATTGTTTTGATGTTCATTTATGACCTAATTTTAACGTGCAAAGAGAAAATCACTTGGACAAGATCCAAGAAATTGAAAGAGCGTCTTTTGAAATATGAGAAAAGAGGGATTATAATGCACTTCTTAAGCTGGAGGTGGAACCAAAACACCTCAGTATGCTATCAAGCTGGGAATACTAAAGATTTCTTGTAACTCAGGACAGTAAATATTAAACAGAAGGATCAGTGACCATTGTTGAGAATGAAGGGTTAACATCCTACCTTCAAGATGCTTCCTTGAGAGCTCCCTCTGCTACACCACAAGCAGCCTTGTTTTTCTATTAGGGTGCTTGCAACACCATTTAACCTTTAAAGAAGTGACAGTTCACACATTGGTCACATGATGGTGGAGGCAGCGATACATGTGACCTCAAACACACCGTTACACTACAACGACTTGTTTTTGGGGGCTCGTCCGGAAAGCCTCCAATTTGAAAGAAAGTTTTTGGTTGAGAGAGAGGTGGAATGTCTTCATAAAACAAGGGAAATATCTGGTAACACTTTGTCATTTGGTAAATAATGTCTCTTTTAATGCAAAGTTGTTTTAAAAGTTGCACTAAAAGTCTATTAAGATTGTCAACTTTGCATTATTTGGTAAATAATGACACTTTAATGTAAAGATGGAACTTTTAATTGACTTTTAATGTAACTTTTAAACCAACTTTGCATTAAAAGTGTCATTATTTACCGAATGACGATTCATGACAACAGTCACAAACATTCTCAAAGACTCTTTCATATTCCTTTTAGGTGTTATATCATATTTAAGACACTATCACGTCAGTCTTATGCATACCTCTTCAAATAAAGTGTTACCAAATGTCCTGCCTTTCACTGAGGATGGTCCTGTAACACCTACATGTGTACAGATGGTCCTATGTTAGATTTTTCATGTATGTGTTCATAGGATTTAAAACACTTACAAGAACCTTAGACCGAACTCAGATAGATACAAAAAAATTATGTCATTTGATTTAGTATTCTTCACAGCTGCATAGCTCAGTCAGTGGTCTAAAACTGCAGTCCCTTAGGGTCAGAGTTCAGCAACACTACAGTGCTCTGAAAATGAGTTAATATTGGAGCAAGGTGTGCTGAAGCAGAGAGAAGAACGATTTTTAAAACACATCACATTTCTGTAAATAGCATGAAAATCATATATTACTACTTTAACATATTTAACAGTATTTGTGGAACTTTCTAAGTTACTTGTAGACTGAATAAAGTAAGGTCTTAGTCTGTCTGACAGTCATGTTAAACAGATCCCGTTGGCTGCATTAATTAATGCAACATTATTCAATACCAACAGTAAAGAAAGTTACTGTCTCAGTAGATTAGTATAATGTCATTCTACAGAAGTTATGCTTATGTTAACAAATTGCACCATGTTTCTTCTTTTTTCAACGTAGATAGAAATTTGTATCATAAATGCAGATTTCCGTTTCTTTCAGTTTATTTTTTAAATTCTAACCTCTAATTTTCAGGTGCAGCCCCCAAACTCGCGTAACCTTGTGGTCTCCCAAAAAGACCCCAGAGTGTTCGAGGGATTCCAAGGATGTCTTGACTCAGTCATGCTGAATAATAAAGAGCTGCCTCTGCAGAACAAACGCTCCCAGTATGCAGAGGTAGTGGAACTAACGGAGCTGAAGCTCGGCTGCATTCTCTACCCTGATGCCTGCCATCATCAACCCTGTCGCAATGGCGCTACCTGTACCAGTCTGCCCTCTGGTGGTGAGTAAAAGTAAATACAAGAAACAGCAGAGCTAACTGAGCGCTGTGTGCAGTGATTACTCAACAATCAAATCAGAAGCACAATAAAATCTAGAGGCGGTAGAGTAACCAAAAATGATACTCAAGTAAAAATAGCATGACTTCAACATATTTTTACTCAAGTAAGGGTAAATGAGTATTTGGTAAAAAGTCTACTCAAGTACTGAGTAACTGATCAAAATATCAATCATTTAATATTTAAAAACTACGTCATCAAAAGGACCAAAATATAAAGTTTAGTGGAATTTTTGGTATTTTAAGGACAAAAAAAACAACAACAACTGGGAAAAGAAGATTTTTCCAAATCAGTTTCTTTCAATAAAAATCTCATAAAATTGTAAGGTGTGTGTCTGGTGAATGTTTGTTTAAAACATGTTTGTTTTTTATTCAGTGGGTAGAGAATCCAGATATTTTACACAAGTAAGAGCAAAGATACTTCATAATAAAGTTACTCAAGTAAAAGTAAAAAGTACAGCATAGTAAAAATACTCCTCAGAGTACATTTTTCAAAAAAGTTACTCAAGTGAATGTAATTGAGTAAATGTAACAAGTTACTACCCAACTCTGATAAAAAAAAACAAACGAGTTGCTGAATATGGTGACTTAAAATGATCAACTTCCTACCTAAAAAGAAAACGTATACTTTATATTTTAGAGTATTTTGCATACTCTTTGACAAAAGGCAAAGAGTGAGGTCTGTGATCATAATAGACTATTTAGCTTGTTGGTCTTTATCACTGTTTCATATTTACCTACCCTTTGCTTTAGAAATACTGTATATGGTGCAGCATTAGAATAAATTCACAAGATCAGGTCAAACGTTATAGTAAATTACATTCTAACTCTGCAACAGACGGCCTTCAGCTTTATTGTGGGAAAGAAAGACATAAATAATATGTTTGAGTTTATTTGAGCTGCACTTGTTTGTATAACATGTACTATATGAATAAGTGCTTCCTTATTTTTGTCAGATGACTAATATATTAACCTTCTTAACTTTCAGAACTCATGTAAAAAGACCCTGTTAAAAAGATGATTCCTCCCAGGGTTCAACATTAACGGGTTATTAGGCCTCCTTTTATCACTGAGCTTAACAAAAGCCAGTCAAGATCTGAAGAAGAGGTTATGTCTGAGCTATCTATGCATGGAAGCACTTTAATGAGTCAGGATGAGACCTGCTTCAGTGTTTCCATTTTTACAGAGTAACAGTAAAGAGAAGTTATTGTGGGTTTTAAATTGAAATAATAACAAATGTCGACTCAAGGCACTTTACCAAAAAAAAAAATTGCTATTCAGTCACATGCATTCGAGTTGATCCTAGTTATCAAACAGTGCATTAAGTTTATATAATTAATTATTTTAAAACATTTTCTATCCAGCAGATAGAACTGAGTCACTGACTGGCAGCATTGACTCCTCCTGGACCAGCAAGTAGCAACAGTCAATGGTTGCTTGTATTCAGCAATCCCTCATACTGAGTGTGCATTCACTTTTTAAAATCTTTCTAATCATGTAAAGTGATGTTCTAACAAAGGAAGTAGAGTATTCCCATCATGAAGATGCATGTACATTTATGAAGAAGGATGCTTGAACTGTTTCTTGATGAGACGATAGATAATGTATTCCCATTACTGAGATCAGCCATTGTCAGGACCTACAATAATAGTAATCTTCTAATGTGAGATGGAGGGACAGACAAGGCGGACAATGAAAATGTTATACAGGACACTGGATGTTGTTGCAAGACAGAATATACTGTGTCTTATCAAAATAATGTCACATAGTCCAAGCATTGTCCTAATGGAAGATTTTATCACCCACTAGTCCATCTACTCCTCTGTCAACTTCCCCTGATGAACAAGGATCGACCAGCTGGGTGACTCATCCTGAATTGATCACTGATTTCCAAATCCTGGATACCAGGCATCATTCACAATCCAGTGTGCAGCTTTCACACTGAAAGTTAGCGTAGGGACAAATTTTGAACATTGTGGCACTCAAACATTTAGATGTGTAAAACTGTGTGCACGCATGTGACTGTGCTGCTTCCTTCATACATTTCAGTTTGTATGGAAAATAATAAAGAGCTGTATGTGGTAGCTTCTCTTTCATGAGTGTGATCTGTTAATTTAGCTGAGCACTTGCTCCTTCCTGTTCGGCCCTCCGGCTCCCTCTTCTCCAGACTTCTAGAAGTAGAAACATGCGAGCGAGAGGCAATCCAGCATCTGCTGGGAAGGTTGAAGACAAATCGGTAGAAACAGAAGAATCAATGACTGATGTGAACGATAGGACATCTAAGGAGGGTGGGGTCTGCTTGGCTGGGGGCAGAGAGGATGATGATGATGATGATGATGAGCTTGTTCCTGAACTGAACTTGTTGCAGAATGTGTTCAGCTCCTTTGCTCTGTCCAAACTTCCATCTATCTGACCCTCCCTTTGTTTGAAGCCTGTGGTCTTCTTCATCCCTGACCACACAGCTCAAGGAGTAACTACTTGTAGTTTACTCTCATTTCACACATCTAAATTACTCCTTGTAGTTTACTCTCCAGCTTCTTCCTACACCTCCTTGCTGTCACTAATCTTGACTTTGAGCTGCTTCTGTATACTCCTCTTTAATAACTCCTTGTCTTGCTCCCTAAATATTCTTTTTTTTCTTGTTTAACAGTTCCTTTAGCTCACTGGTGATCCAGGGCAGTGTGTCACTGTTCTGGTGGTGTTGTCCACACAGACGGTTATGTAGTCAGTTACACACTCAGTTATTACACTGACGTCCTCTCCTTGTCACTGACGAATAAATAATATATAATATATAATGTAAATAAATATGGATGTTTACTTTTATAATTTGTACTCATAGAAATTATTTTAATGGTGTTCTATGGTAAAAATGAATGTTCTGCATTCATTTTTAATGTTAGTATTATCTACTGTATGTTAAATTACAGTTTATACAATTTTACAATTTTTGAACTAGCCATTTTTTCTGGATTTTTCTTCTTTTGTGAATGCCTGTGTAATCTGAGTTATAGCATGAATCTAAGTGAGTTACACACTTCTGGTGTACTTAATATAATGCATCATATGCATCATCACTCTTTATTCTTCTCCCCAATGTGTCTTCCAGGGTTTACATGTAGTTGTAATTCCCAGTACACTGGAGGTAACTGTGAGATGGAGATAACGGTGTGTGTTCCCAACCCCTGTCAGAACAGCGGTGTGTGTAAACCCATCGGTAACGCGTTCCTCTGCAGCTGCAGGAGAGGCTTCAAGGGCCTCATGTGAGTTCCAACCCAAATTATGACATGAAGAGCATTTATACTGCACTATTCTATGAATCATCACAACAAACACTTTGTAATCCTTAGTTTTTCTTCAGATCAGGAAGTTTTGCTTCATGCAGTCAGAAAAGTTCTATTTAAGTGATTTCCTGATTCTGAAAATGATCAAATAGTTATCAAATATCAGCTAATTCCTGATTTATTACTTTTTCACATTGGAGCAGGATGACTTCGATATCTTCTTTCACACAAAATCAACATATCAAAACTACTTTTTGTATCAATCGATCGATCGATCTTTAATGCTCATTCAGTTCATTCGGTTTGCTCTAACAGATGATTAGTAAAGTGATGTTTATTTCACTCATCTTGCAGGTGTGAGGAAGACGTGAATGAATGTGACCGAAACAACCCTGAGGGTGAATGTGAGAACGGAGGCACCTGCATCAACACTCCCGGCTCTTTCTACTGTAACTGTACGCCTGGCTTTGTGGGCCAGCGCTGCACTCTGCGACCCGTTGTTGTCCCTGACATGCAGGCCGGTCATGCTGTGGTTGGCAAGGAGGAGCTGATCGGCATTACCGGAGTGCTTTTCGTCATTATCGTCCTCATCGTCCTCTTCATTGCTTTCCGCAAGAAGGTTTTTAATAAGAACTATTCAAGGAACAATCTGTCTCTGGTCCAGGACCCAGCCACTGCAGCACTTCTCAACAAGGCCAACTGTGTTCCATTAAAGACTTTACACTGTGGTCCCGGAGACCACCAGAACCTGTATTCAGAGTCAGGAATACAACCCACCTTGATGGGAGGGGTTGGCATAATTGGACCGCCACAGGTGCCGGTGAGACCCATGGCATACACACCTTGTTTCCAAGGAGACCCACTCTCGAAGCTGGAGAAGCTGTCAGAGAAACACACCCTGGATCACACAGAGATGAGCACCTTTCACCCAGAATCACCAAGAATCCTCCCTGGAACCATAAGGAGAGGGGTGGTGGTGTGCAGCGTGGCTCCCAACCTGCCCCCCGTCTCACCTTGCCGCTCGGAATGTGACTCCATACGCAAAAGCCCGCTGGCCAGCGATGATGGTGAGTTTAGGTTACAGTGGAGCTTAAGAAGTAAAGTACTGTGTTTAGCTGAGTGAAAATAATTCCTAAAATAATAGCGGAAGTCATTTTTTGCCCTCCCTCTGTCTTTCCCAAAGATGTTTTAGACAAAACGGGGAGGATTTCCATACATCACTGTGTGTCAGGTCATCACCACGTCCTCAGATATAGTGATGTATTACTAAGTTCAGTCTCAGGCTGAGAGATTTTCTGATGTCAAAAAGTTTTAGACTCCTTCCTTGACACAACATTTTGGTACGATGTAGCGGTAGCACTGGAGAAGTAACAGTGTGAGCATCATTTTAAACATTTATACTGGAAAAAATATAATTTCTCCTGCAAGAACTTTGTAAAGTGCTGAATGTTTTATGTTTTACCTAACTAGATTTGAACCTGTCTTATTCAGTTTGTATATAAGGCTGACACCTTATATTTGTTATTACCACCTTCCCACAACGTGCAATTTCTTTATTGGAGTTTTAAGGTTAATGGAATTCACATTTTGATCTATCCCTGCAGATAAAGTGGTCAACATAGCAGACGGCAACACGTGTTTCTCAGGCAGCAACTCAGAGGCCCAGTCCCTGAGTTCATTCCAGTCTGACTCCTGTGAGGATAACGGTAAGACTCATCCTTCACTTCCACAAAGTTGTGTTTTTCATAACAGTCATGTGTGGCTTGTTTTTTTTTGTTGTTGTTTTTTCCAAAGCTTCATTTGCTTGTTCTTTATTTGGCTAAAGCAATTCGACCCTGTATTTGAGAGTTGCCCACATCAGAGCCAACTTTTGCATCAGCTTTCATTGAGGTTAGCTTCCAGCTTCTACCGTTTACCGAGAAGTCAAAGATATGACTTCCTGTCTGAGTTTGGACAGGATTTCAGTGAGTTGGTAACTTCTACAGGACACAATTTTAAAAGAATAAGTTTGAGCAATTCTAATGTATCTCCAAAAGGAGAAAAAAAAAAAAAAAAAAAATATAAAAATATATATATATATATATATATATATATATATATTTATTTATTTATTTATTTATTTATAAAATAAAAGAGTTGCAGCTGTGAATTTAAAATGATGCTGTATTAATTTGTTCTTGCTGTTGATGTCTGGACATTATTTAAACACACATAGTGGTTCTGAAGTTTTATCTAGGACTTCTGGATTCTGCAGGTAGTTTGGATCTGTGGTGCTGAGTTTTATTGGATTCCTCATTAATTCACTGAATTTAACAGTATTCCAAGTTTTCACATATATTTTCTGAGTAGAAGTGCTGTTTCAGTTAGTTTTCTAATTGAAAAATAAAAAAAAATCTCAAAATGAAATAATACAGAGCTTGCATCCACTGCAACATGTTTATAGTCTCTGGCTAGATAAGCTTAACATTCAAAATGTTTCCAACAGTTATTGTCATTTACAGCAAATAAATATACTTCTCAGTGTCAGCCCCTACAGACATGCAATAATCATTTAGTACAAACATGGCAGCCTGGTGGAGGTTTAGGAGACAAAGTTTCCATTAGCTGAGGATGAAGAGGTTTTAATGTCCTCCTGTTAGAATTGACATGACAGAAAAATAAACTCCATTGTTCCTCCTGGTAAAGTTTAGACATTAAACTTTACCAATCAAATGGTTTTGTCTGGAAACAAAACCGCTTGATCAGATTTAGAAAAGTGGCAGTCACACCTTCATAGCCTTCATGACAGGCAGGTTCAGCTTGTGTGCTGCTATTATGGCTCATCTCCATTAAATGTGATTTGCTTTCAGTATTTTATATCATTCAGCTGCGTGTCTCAGGACACTGTGCTACAATCTGCTGTTGCATCATGACTTTCACTTCCACACCCAGGTGGCATCATATGTACTCACCTGTATAAAGAAAGGAAAATCTGGCAATTCTGAAACATCTGGCCTTTTTCAGTTTGTGAAATGATTTAAACCTAACCTGGCTGGTCAAACACAGGCATCACAGAATGTCACATTTAAAAGATGAAGCCAAAGAAGAAAAATCTTTGGCTTCAAAGAATTGTGAAGCCATGTAAAGTCTGAGGAATCCTGGCGTTACTTTATGTTTACTCTGACTGTATCCTTTCATGCCCATGTTATTATCATTCCACATCTGTTTATTTCTCTATGTAGTTCAGTCTTTTGGATTAATTATTTGGAAAAACGTTATTTCCCCCCTTATTTAGTTCATTCCTCTATTAGGCCAATTGCCTCTTACTTCATATGGGTGATTCTGAACCCTGATCAAACCCAAATAACTTGAAGCAACATCCTGTTGGTGATTTGTCCCATTCTGTACAGTTGACTGCAGGTAGAATACACCTTAAAACACACTGTACACCATCTGCTGCACCTGCTTGCACCAGGTATCTGTGTTGATGATGTAAAATTGTACATTTCCTCTAAAAGAAGATAGAAGGAAACATAACTGCTCACAGTGAGGATCGGCTCTCGTCAACAATATGCTGAGCTTTGTTTCTCTATGAATGTCGACTATTTTAAAAATGTATCTGCTCCTTGTTTCCCTCTTCAAGCCTCCATTGTGACTGTCATTCGACTGGTCAACGATGCAGTTGACACAATCGAAAGTGAAGGTACCACTTCTCATCTTTCTTGTGTCTCTTCACTTGCTGTTCCAGTCCTTGGATGTCTGCTGTTAGCAGTCAGTCAACCAGAGCCAATCTCCTCTAACTCGCCCCGTTCCCTCCAGTCCAAGGCGGCCAGTGTCCTGCAGCTTATAGATGTGTCAGGTGTTTCAGGTTCTACCAATGACCTGATTATTGGATTTGGTTATTATTGAAGCAGAGACACATGTAAAAGTTGCAGCACACCAGCCGTGAAGGACTGGAGTCTAACACCCAAGTGCAGCTGTTCTCTACTGTGGGATGTGATGTCTGGCCTGCATATTATTATTATTACAGCAGCATAATGTCACACTGGGAAAGAGTGGAAAAATCCAATATATAAATTAGATGGATTTATTCAATGTAAACAGAATATTGTTTTTCTCTCAATGACCAGTAGCATAAATGCTCCTTTCCCTAACTATCACATTAGCCTTCTTTTTACCTAATCAGTTTTACAAACTTCTAATTAGTTGTGTGTGACTTTGTTTCTCCATGGTGCAAACATGACATGTTATACAGAGCCCCAAAAACCTCACTTCAGTTTGGTGAAAGCAGAGTTCTTTTAAAGACTGGAGCATACTGCTCTTGTTCCTGTTTGCTCTGGTAGGACACACGTTCTGTCTAGCATCAATCTCAAACAACTGAGGAAATAGCATCTAATGGTTGTCTTGGTGTTCGGCTTCCACAACATGTCTCTGCTAAATGTCTGAGGTCCAGATGTTTTTCCCATGCAATACATTCTCTCAAATTCAATTCTTAAAAATGTTTGTGCTGGAGATTCTTCTTCTACCATGAAGTAACAGATTTTGAGGGTGTTTGATATACAGTATGCTTACCAGCTGTGCCTATAAACCTAGCTGGCACTTTAAGTTAATATACATAAGTTTTAATATTACAAGAGGTCAAACAGCAATGACTCAGGATCCCGAGGAATTTTTATTGATGTGGTCATGATTTAAAGCTAAACATTGCTGTGTTTTCTTCTTCTTCCATCTGACAGTGTCAGTTATGGACCGTGGTGAAACCTACAATAGAGGTGACTTGTTGGTTGAGTCTGTCTGTTGTTGTCCCTGTCTCTGTCTGGTGGTGTACAGCAGTGAGTAGACAAAATAATAATTACCAAGTATAAATGGTTTCTATTCTACAGTACACCCAAAAATCTGACTGTTAGCTGTAATTTCTGGTTTGAGCTCTGAGGCTGAAGAGATTTGCTTTTGAAATATAAACTGATGATTTGGACTTTGATCAGACTCTCATGATGGCTGTAGCTACTCTTATGTCAGTGTCTGTCCAGTTTTACTCAATCTTTTGTCCTCTGCTAGAGACTCCTCTGTTTTGAACATATTTGATTTAACTAAAGAAATCAGACTAAAAGTGATAGTAATGATGTTATTCTAAAATATTCTAAACATTTATTGTCGTTTTCAAATAGAGCAAGCACTTTGTTTTAGTAACTTATTCATTTTTCCTCCTTTTCATTGGAAGTGGAATTATTTTGTCTACGTCCTGCAGCCTTCTGTTCTTTGCATTGCTGTCGCAGGCTGTGGTCTGTCTGCAGCCACAGCTCTGGATGCTTCCTCTGTTCCTCTGTGTACTGGTCAGACTGGGACCAGTTGCTTCTCCAGTTGTCTGATAAATCCATTTGCTGCTTCAGCCATGTCATGGGTTTTTTTTATACAGTACACGGAAACAATCTTAATTTATTTCTCACTGTTTTTGCTTTAAATTCTCTTGTTTGATGTCTTTGAAGTTGTATGGAACATGAGGGGGGCAATAACAATAACTATCACTGCTTCAGGCAAAATGATGTGTGATGCCCCTCATCAAGCCCTGCTCCCATAAGTATATTAGAGAAATTGTAGTATATTATATACATCATTGTTCTAAATACAGCTCCATGTCAGATTTAACAAAATACAGAAAAAAGAAAGAGTTTTGATAAACAAGTTGCACAATTCAAAATCAATTCAACTTCACTTTATTTCAAACAAAGAAAAAATAAAGGCAATAAAAGCAAAAAAATCAATTAAAACCTTTTGGGTTTTAATTGAACAGAATACCTGTCTGTCACTAGAGGACCCAAATTTGGGTCCTCTAGTGACAGAGGTGTCAAACTCCAGTCCTCAAGGGCCTCTGTCCTGCAACTTTTAGATGTGCCTCTGCTGCACCACACCTGAAAAGAATAATTAGGTCATTAGCAAGGCTCAGGAGAACCGATCTACACAGGGAGGAGGTAATTAAGCCATTTCATTCCACTGTTTTTTACCTGTGGCACATCTAAACACTGCAGGACAGCGGCCCTTGAGGACTGGAGTTGGACACCCCTGTCATTGTGAATGACAACCTGTGAACAACAGGTTAACAGCATCTTACCTGTTAGCTGTTTTACCTCACTGAGCCGTGCTGAGGTCAAGAGTGCCTCGCTCCAGCAGTTGGCGGGTGACCTGTATAATTAGTTAATGTAGCTAATTACTGGTAATTGCTTCCTTTGGTCATTATTTTAGTTTTATCAGATACCCAAGGTGTGTCCCCAAAAATAAAAGTTTTGTTTCTGACTGCATTTGCAATCTGTATTCAGTGTTTTTCTTCTTATTGTTGCTTTTGGAGTCATTCCTCTTTTCTTCATTTTCTTTTCAGTGTTGGTACAGGACACATTTTGTTGTGGATAATGACAGTAAGCAACTTCAGCATAAGGTCTTTTTCTTTAGTTCTGAGGTGGACTGCAGATTTCTCACCGGAACACTGAGACAGAACCAGTGTCTCAGTGTTCTTCCTTAATGGTATGATGCCTGACATTCTGACATTTCATTTAATTTCCCTTTGGGATCAATAAAGTATTTTTGAATTTGAATTGAATTGAATTGCCACGGTGTTCATTCTTGCACATAATTGTTTGAACCATGGCACATTGAGGCATCTGGAAGTTGGACCCAAGTCTGATTCAGACTTGTAGAAATCCACATTTCTCTTCCTGATATTGTTTAATTTCCCACAAGGATGCAGAGCATGTGAGATATTAACGTTAAATCCATTCATTCAGTCCTTGGCGCGACCGTCAGGTTCGATTCCCGACCTGATGACCTTATTTTAATAAAATGAGAATGTTGTCAAACTTTGTTGATGTGGATCAATGTGGATCTGAGATATTAATGTTCTCAAACATCTGCTCTTTAAAGTTAAAGGCACAGCATTTCATCATTTTAGGAGGTTGATTTTTTTTAAAAATTTTTTTACTTTTGTTAGTCTTAAATGTTTTGTCCACAGTTTTCACTCAAGGCCAAAGTTTATTTTTAAACATTTATGAGGAGGCTGCACAAGCTACTGAACAGGTTGTTGCTAGGTAACCAAAGAATGAGGGAATGAGTTGATGCCATCCACCTGGCATCAACTAGGTGCAAGGTGAACTGACATGACCTGAGAGGTTTGAGCAGCTAAAACCTTTCCTCTTATTACATCTCCCTGAATGCTGTGCGCTTCTGCATCGGAATCTAGTGAATATTCTGTATATTGAATATTGAACATTCTATCAGATGTATGATTTATTAATGTTGATTATATGTCTATTGTGATATTGTTATTGATTTTTTGTTCAGCTTTAACAGCTACATTAAATTGCTAAGGAAAAGAAAACATCCATCCACTCTCATCCCTACTTGGATTGAGAGAGGTGCTGGTACCTCCAGCTGTCAACAGGCAAGATGCAGGGTCAGCCTGGACAGGTCACCAGTCCATCTCAGGGCAACACAGAGACAGACAGGACAAACATGGAGAATGGAGACCATGGAGAATTTAGAGAGACCAATCAACCTGACAGTCGTGTTTTTGGAAGAAGCTGGAGTACCCAGAGAGAACCCACCATGCACAGGGAGAACATGCAAACTCCATGCAGAAAGACCCCAGGCTGGGATTTGAACCCAGGACCCCCTGGCTGCAAGGCTACAATGCTACCATTGTGCCACTTTTTGTGCCATTGTGCAACCAAAAGTGGCAGTCACTTTTGGCTAGAATTGAAAAGTAAAACAATTGTAAAAAAATAATAATAACTAAAGAAAATCGTAAGGAATTGAACTCCCCAACAGACCAGAGAGCTTTAGTTGTGTTTCATGCGGCATCACAAGCAGATCGTGTTTTTAAATGAAGCATTCAAAGATGTCGCTTTAATGCATAAAACCAGTGTGTATGTTGACCAGATGTGTCCAGCACTGAGAACTGAAAACCAGCATTTCTCTTCTCTAGTTTTCTTTGGAGATTTTTATTTTTCATTTTCATTTCACAGTGGCTGCCACTGTGCAGCCTGAACAGAAAACAATAAAACACAAAAAGCAAATAGCACATATACATACAATGTTCTGATTAGCTACTGTCTCATCCTCTGAATTATGTTAGAAGCTTAGAGCTTTGTTCGGTTTCACAGAGGTATGTCCAAACGATTGTTTGCAGAAGGACTTCATACATATATCAAGAGTAAACTAGTATTTTATAATCGTTTTGGTATGAATCCAGTATGAATCCAGTAAATAATATTTTATGCTACATTTGTTTGAGAGGTGTCAGAGGTATTATTAAGGAAAAAACATTGTATATCAGACAAAACAGAGTTCACACGGGATCAGAAATGTGATATAATTGTAATTGGTCAATTCTAAAACATGTGGAAATGTTCTAGATGAGTTCATCACTTTATAAGTGACAGTCATATGAATCCTGTAAATTCATCTGAAATATTTTATGTGGTGTAGTATTATGCTCTATGAATGGTTTTAAAGTGAATTAGCTGGTAAATTCTTAGAGGTTAGACTTCAATTAGCTCAGCGTCCCAAACTATATCCAACTGTCCAAATAGATTGGACTGTCAGAGGATTTAGGCTGAGTTCACCTGTTTCAATATGACAGACAGACGGTCTACAGATTATTGGCTAAATCCATTCTGTCATGGGATGATGAGGAAGAGGACAGTCTGAGGGAACTCCATCTGTTTTTAAGGCTGATCTTAGCTGAAAGTACTTAAAGTAAGACGATAATGTGAGGGAGAACCGTGGCTTTAAATCCTGAAGTGAACAAAGACATTGATGATGTCACCAAATGAGTTTATCCCCAGTGATGACCAGGAGGGTTGAAAAGCATGGGTGATCACCACATAAGAAGTTAAAACTATTTAATCCGTTGTTAACATGTTGTAACCTGTTTTTCCGAGCCGCCTTTAAACGCAACATGAGCGCTACGACTCTCGCGCTGGGTTTCCACCTGTGAAGGAGACCTGCTGCTGCTGGGCGGAGCTACAGGTGTGTTAGGATCACGGCAGCAAACCAGCAAAGAACTTTTCACAGTTTTTCCCTCCAAACTAACCGACTGAGTTGAGTAAAGCTGTTGGATGCAGGTAATGTTAGCTAAAAGATGACTAGCTAATATCAATACAGAACCTCAAGCTTAACAAGTACCTTGTAGGCTTCCGATGTTGGAGTCTATTTTCAGCTACGTACATTCATTTTGCCCCCAAAAAAGTCGATGCCCCTCCCCCCCCTCACACGCGTCGTTTCAACAAGACAGCCATTTGTAATCCATAGGGGGGTGCAGAAGAAAAAGTTTGGGAACCACTGCCTTAAAGTAATTTAGATTGGGAGGGAAAGGTAGCAAAAAGAATAGAAAGCTGATTTGTGGCAACATTTTCATTTTAACTGAGAAGTCACGTGACCTCTTGGTTCTGACTAGTTTTGTAGTTCCAACATAACGACATGAACGAACACTGTTGTGCTTCACATTTGTAGGCCTAAAAATGTGCCTTTCTATTTCTTTCTCTCAGTATTTGGTAACATGGAACCACTCAGTCACTTTGGTATACAATCGAAAAATATCAGTAAGTGTGTTTTCAGGTGGGAGAAGGACTGCAGATTATCTGTCTCCCATCTCTATCTTGTAAATGCTAGAATAATTCTGTGACATACCAAGTCATGGGTTTATTGTTAATTCAAAGCTTAAATTTAAAGTTCTTTTGTAATTTCTGTAGTAAACTTGTATGTCTGGTTTGTGGCAGAAAAATGACTAACAAAACCCAACAAGCTTTTGCATTCTTTGTGTTTGATTCATTTATCCATTTCTTTTCCCAGAGCTGTTTGGACAAAGCATGGCTTGTGTGGTTGTCGTTCTGCACGCCGAGCTGTGAAGACATTTGTTCCGTTTGTCATTTTTCACATGAAAATCTTTTCTTCGGCGGCTGTTCCTGTCACATAGGCCATCAGCATGTTTTCTGTGATTTGCTGCAGCAGTCCTGAGCATGAGCATGTTACTGACTATCTGCTCTGTGTAAAGATGAGTTTGTCGAATCTGTCACTATAGCTGCTAATCACATGTCCTCTTCCTGACCAGCTTACCACTGGGACACGTCTGACTGGATGCCCAGCACCAGGCTGTCCGACACTGAGGAAGTGCAGAACTTCAGGTCACCGTCCGACAGTGACACAGTTGGCTTGGACTCTTCTCTGGCAGGCCCCACTCAAGAGCTGGAGTCTGATTACTACCTGGGTGGTTATGATGTTGATAGTGATTACCCACTTCCACATGAGGAAGAGTTCCTGAGCCAAGAGCAGCTCCCACCTCCGCTGCCAGGCGGGGAGGACTGCCCTGACCCCTGCATACCACTGCTGTCCAATGTGCCCGTTTCCAAAGAGACCATCCAGAACACAAGCAGCATAAGACATCCGGACTGCAGGCCTCACTTCCACCCCAGCCAGTATCTGCCCTCTCACCAGCTACCCACTGGGAATGTACACCACAGGGACACCACTACACCAGCGGATCAGGCATCTCCAGTAAACGGGGACGTTGCTGTCTCGTTAAATATGCACCTATCAGTTGGTACAGAGTCAACGTGTCATTTGTCGACAACCTGTGTGCTGGACTCTGAACGTGGCAGCCCCTGCGACGGCCTGAGCGAGGTTCGCCGAGGGGTGACCATTATCACTGACTCACAACAGCAGACTGAAGTGTGATTATGTGACTGACGGTTTGTAGAGAAGCCCCAAAAGAACAGTGCAGTGCTACTGAGATAAAAGGTCTTACAGGAAGTCATGCTTCAGTAACACAGAACAGGAATGACTTTAATGACAGAATGACATGGCACAATTGCTGTCCTTCTGTCCAGTCGGACTCAGAAATGGACGTCTGTGTTGGGGAACAGAGATGTTTGTGTTCTGATTCTGACACATCTGTCGATGACTGTATTTTTGTTTTTATCTCTTTCTTGAGAAGTGACTTTTTTGTTAGTGATTAGGCAATCTTAAACATGCCACTAAAACTACTGACCTGATTGAGGTTTGTTTCCTCTGCAGCTTGTTGGAAAGCACAGCAGCAAAGTGTGATTTCAGGAAGAAAACGGCTTGTTTTGAGACAAGTCATGAGACTTGTTTAAGTCTCATGACTGTATATTGACTTTTTTATATCAACAGTGGAGGCAAATTGTTATGTTGCAGGTTAGTGTTAAGAAAAAAATTGGTCTGCTGGCAACTGTTCCAGAGAAAAAAGATTAAACTCTTTATTAGAGAGAAGATAAAGTGACTGCAGAGTGGGCATCCTGTTAAACTAGAACATCTCTGTGAGTATTTAACATTGTTAGCACTTCTAAACAACAGGCTCCATGGTAAATAGAACCCAATTTGCTCTGAGATCTTCAGCATGCTGCAAATTCGACATGTTTTCTGACTGGTTGATCTCCCAGAATAATACATGAAAACATTTTTTTACTAAAAGCATTTAGCTTGTTGCTCCTCTGCAGAGCGGCGATGATGGCCGGCAGACACCTCTTCTCCTCAGCTGGTGTCTCTTTAACATTTCTGAATGTGTACAAGTGTTCATGTCTTGAGTTTGATCAGACTTCTCCTCCTGCATCAGCCTGACTGATCCTCTGCTTCACATTGCAGAAATCTGCCAAACCAACACACGATGCATCAGAAACTACTGAGGAAAACTCCTGATTCAGGGCGTGAGCTTAAACTCTCAGTATCAAATCTCCAGCAAGCAGTCAGTGGTTAACTGAGCTGCCAGAATCAGACATGAAAGTTGATGTTGGATCAAATCGCTTCTGTTGAGAAGTTTTTACAATCATCTGAGAATTTACTTGTACATGATAACAGAAGAGGAATCATAAAATTCAGAGAGGCTTCAATGTACAGATGCACTATGAAACATATACAAGAAAAAGCATAATGGACGAAGATGTAGGAATCAACATATTTTTGTGTACAGTAAGAGTAACGATGGAGTAAAGATACGGGTTGGAATAAAACCTCATTCAGGACGGATACCAAACGTTTGTTGAACCTCACTTCCCAGTGACCACTATGTTATGTCCAATAGTTTTCTTATGGAATGTATTTGCTCTTATAGTTTTCTTTATCTGAGAATAAAACTCATACCTCAAGTCAAGTCACTTTGGCCCTGAAACTGCAATGCACTCCAACATTCCACTGACATCATGTTTTCCCATTGCACATAACAGGTGTTTTTGTATCCCTTGTGAAATGTAGCAAGGACAATGTCCTAATAACTTTTCCGTTTGTATTCCATCAGTATATAGAACATTTTGAGGGGAGTAAAAGAGCCAAACATGGGATAAAGGTTGGGAAGGTTCGTGTGATACCCACTAAAGCTCCTATAAAATCCTTTGAACCTGGAATGAACACAGCAAAGACTGAGAGTCCTTCATCATGTGGCTTCCTAATGGCTGAGGACACAGAGGATCCATCAGGTTGAAAAAAAATATGCTTGTGTTTTATGTTTTTGGAAAGATGTTTGTAAAGTGTAAATAGCTGACTGGTCAAATGGAGATTTTGTAGATATAACATTGCAGTTCTGAGCTGCCTTTGGTCTTTCGGTGTTTTGTTGGACTTTTATGTGAATGTGTCGAACCTGGAATATCAGCTATTAATGATTTCTCCTCTGCCGTTTACGCTATGCTAAGTACTTTTTGCAAGGTTTTTTAATTCAAGATGAATGTCATTTTAAGATGATTAACTGTGAACAGTGTTACATTCGGAGAACAAATCTGTAAATATAAATACATTTAGTTCTGTTACAACATGATTACGGTTGTAAGGAGTCGTTTTGTACATGCCTTTGTCAGTTGGATGCTTATGTTGAATCGTTCATTTCTGTCCTTCTTTCTGAGGACAGACAGTGTGAAAACTGCCTCTAACTGGCATACGCTTAAATAAACCAATAACTGCAATGCCTTTTCTGGGTCTGGTAAAAAACACAAACAGAAGAGGCCAATGTGATAGCATCACATTAACAGCAACGATCATTATTGGATCTTGTGATGTGTTTTAGCAGGAGCCTATCACCGCTACCCCAGTTGCCAACAGGCAACATGTTGGGCTGAGTGATGGACCATCTCAGTCTACCACCATACATATCTACACCTGTGATGACTGACATGACTAATTTTTAAAAATAGAGCAACATTGATATAGTTAAAAAAAATAAAATAAAAAATAAGCCACTTTAAAATCTTGGTTACTAATGTCAGACACAAATAGAAGAGAAAATGTCTGAATTTTGAAGGGAAGCATTTCGGCGTTTAATCCTACGAAACCTCCTGGTCAGAACTGATTTAAACCAGGTGTAGAAAGCAGAGGTTTCTATTAGAAGGGCAGTTATGTAACCAGCTTCAGTCGTTGATTATTCTCAGAACTTTGTCCCTCATAGTTCATACAATGTTTATTACAATAACTTCTGGACAATAAAAAAATCTGAGAAAACCTCAGAGCCCATTGGTTTGGACTTCCCAGTTGTAATTTTCCAGTTTTCTGAAGGTTACAGTTCCAATTCACGCAGGGTCAGTTTTCCTACACATATCTTCACATTGAACTCACCATTACAACTAAAGATTTTCCAGGCCAGATTAGAACAAAACAAAACCAAAACCTAGACTCAAAGGAATTCCAGTGTTTGGTTATGTAGGAATGATTAGAAATGTTTGTAATAATAATAGTTTAGACGAGTCATTTCAGCCATTTCTTGTAAAAAGTCTTTATTTAAACAAGAAGGTTGTAGGAACTCCATACATTCACAGATATTTGGAAACATCAGAATGCATCTCTGGGAGGCAGAACTGAGTTTACCCATTAACAAATATATAAAACATGTCTGCTTTGAATAGGCCATATTACTACAAACTATTAGAACTGCCGAACTATTTTAGAAAAACAAAAAAAGGCAAAAAGAAAAACTTTGGCATTTGCAATGTCAGGATGAGTCTGATCATCACTGTTGTGTACCTAAATACTACTAAAACACCAGGAATACTCTGAGGAAACTTTCACTTCACTTTTCCTTTTTCACATTTTATGAACAACAAGCTTATTTTTTTCCCAGAGGTGCTGATTTTTTCCCCCTCTAAGAATTTTGCTTGATTTGTCAGCAGTTTTCGTGGTAGATCTGCATCCTGTTTTGGGCGGCAGGTATTGCTTTAGTAGTGCAGACACATGATTGTAGCAGGACTGCCATGGACCACCTGATGCATACAGTAAAGGTTGAACAGTAAGACATGTGGCCAATGTTTTCACATAAAACGACCAAAGTAAAAGAATTTACAAATGTACAAAATCCAAACCAGAAGAAGTACGATTTAGGAGGAACATGATGAAAGAAACCTCCGGACTCTGAGTGGAAATTTCTAGTTTAATGGAAACAAACTGGATTATCAGCTAATGTGGAAATGTAAGCTGCAGAGTGGCAGTGTGGCTCCACCCGGGGAGAAACCAACAACATCTGATATGTTGATGTACAAAACTTCTATTAAGACGAATACTGATGATTTTAGAAAGGATCAACATCTGCACCCGTCATCAATAATCAATTCTAGGTTCAAACAGCCGATACTGTGAAGCACCAGTCAGTTCAAACCAGCAGATGTTTGTTGCGTTGAAGCTGATTGGGTCAGAATGTTCCGACCTGTGAAGCAGCTCATTCTGGGATTAGAACCAACATGGCTTGACGAGCAGAGGCAAAGTGACGATAGGATCACCAAAGCTGTAGTGTTTAGAATCCAGATGCTGCAATGGAAATACTGCCAGAGGAAAAAACTGTCAAACTTATTTTTTAAAAAGTTCTTAAACTTTTCATTGTGCATGTAGATGAGAAGTGTGGGGTTTGTTTTCCAGGGTCTGTGTGGTAGTGTGGACAGGAGCTGATAGCTCCACGCCGCAAACAGAACATTAAAGATGACAAACATTCAAAGCAAGCACCACTGAAAGGCCTCTTCTTTAAGTGCATCAGCCGTTTCAAGTTAGAGCAGAGCTGGTGGAACCGGACCTCCACATTTCTGAGCAGCAGACGACACTGAAGAGAGAGAGCGAGCAGAAACACCCCGACCCGACGGCGGACCACCACGTCAGTACTGTCAGCTTCTAATAAATATGTACAACATAGAATGCTGAAGGATCGACTCAGACATGGCTCAGAGTTATCAGCAAACCTGAACGCATCTCTGTTAGTCGGCATCACTGGGTTTCCTCAGTGAACAGAGGGTCTAGAAGTGTTTTCTTTTTTTTTTTTTTTTTAAATAAGGTATTCATTGGTTTGTCAGTTTGCTGAGCTGTAAAGGGGCCTCAGACCACTTTGTAGGTCAGATAGTCCTGGAGTGGAGTAGGGATGGCTAAAGCCTCCACCTGCTGGGTGGTCAGCAGCCTCCGGAGGGCCATCCTGCACATGTGCTGCAGACTGGCGATGCTGCGGGGAGCCTCCCAGAAGTGGACGCTTCCATCACGAGTCCTGAAAACAATTTAGACAGTTGAGCCTGGAAACGAAAGTAAAAAGGCTGAAGAGTTGACAGCAGAGAGTCTGTGTTCTGTTCTTACCCAGCAGCAAGGACACTTCCTTCAGCAGAAAAGGCACAGCAGAGGCCATTCGATAAGGAGGCTATTGCCTGAGGAGCCCTCTCCTCAATGCTCCAGAAACGAACAAACCTGGGCAGAGAACAAAGAGCCTGCAGTCAGAGCTGCACTGGGACACTTTGGATAAAACATTGCAGATCAGGTAACTCAAACTGCATGGAGAAGAAAAACTTTGAGCATTAGAAACAACCCATCAGGCAGGCAGGATGTTCTGGATATGTCCAACAGACTCAACTAAAAATAGCTAGAAAATAAATATCAGGTATGCAAGGAGAGGCACTGAAAATAGATTTAATAAAAACTGGAAATATTCTATGATTTTTTTCCCCCAATAAACCCTCAACAAAGGCCAAGGAGTAGCAGACCTTTGACATTTTGGGAGAGCAGTGGTTCCATAAACCTTGACATTGGTTTTTGGATGGTCTTACAGTATTTACAGGGATGTTGGTTGTTTGTTGGGTGGGTGGGTTTCTTTTTGTTCCTTCTTCCTTGTTGGAATTGTGATTTATATATATATATATATATATATGTATATAATATAAATGTGAAAAGCATAATAAATATATTAAACGTCTAAAAGTAGCTAGAAAAGATGCAGAACATTCTACACCCTGAGAAGCATCAACAAACATTTTTGCTATCATGTTTATTCCTACAGCTGCTCTATAGAGTTCTTTAAATATCAAATGAATGACCCTTCTGCACTCGCCACCATTCCTCCTTGTGCTCCTTGTTTTGACCTCAACATGGTTCGAGGCAACAGCTCAGTCATGTGACTGATCCAGTCTGTGTGTTCTGGTCTCGTCTCAGTGATTCTTCTCTTCATTCTGTTCTTACCTGTCATCAGTAATGCTGGCGATGTGGCGGCCATCAGGGCAGAAACTCACAGAGCGAACCCAGCGGTCATTTGCCCCTCCAGCAAAAATGGGTGATGGAGGGGGGAAGAGATGACTGTGGAGGAAGACAGTGGGACTTAACTGTTGAGATTTGCATTCACATAAATGAGTTTGTGGTTATGAGCATAATGGTTCATAACGACAACATGCTAACTGCTCCTCTCTACTGACCAATGTACACAAGCCGTCTCCAGTGGTCTGGATGCTGGTGTAAGGTCATTTTATTTATATCGTACATTGACAGCAACAAGGCAGTTCAAAGTGCTTTACATGGATTAGAAGGAAATACAAAAAACAGGGTATTACTTTAGTTAAAGTATAAAACTACATATTGCTTCCGCATGTTTAATAAGAATAAGTCGTCCATATTTTATAAACTAACAGAGGTTTCTCTGGTTCTGATAAAACTAGATGTTGGTTCCAGTTGTTCTGGGTTGTTAAGTAGATCTTAAGTTTATTCTAGATTTGTAATCTAACAGTTTCTTCAGGGCTTGTTCCAATATTAAAAGTATAAAACTAAATGTTGGTCTAAAGCAATAAGTACTCCGCAATTTCTAAAACTAGTAAACTAAACAGACGGGGGAAAGAAATGACACACCAGGAAAAATATGCACAGATATCAATATTCAGATATAAACCACAGACATGCAGCCAGCGAACGGCGGCGTGCGTTCCTACCCCAGCTCCAGGAGAATGGTGCCCTTGTGGTGGTCCCACACAATGACCCGGGTGTCATAAGAGGCCGTGGCCAGCAGTGCGCCATCAGGTGAAAACTCACAGGATACAACATCGTTATGATGCCCCTCCAGCTTCCGGATCAACGTGTACTTATCCATGTTCCATATCAACACCTGCGAGTTAAAGCGGGGAGCTGTTATAGCTTAGAAAATGAACCAGAGAGTCACTGGAGGCGACACGGTACATTTCTCATGAGTCACTTATCAACAACTACCAATTAAAATCAAGCAACATGAATTACAGCAGGAGTAAACGAGGTATGCTCAGTGCCACTGTAATACACTGCAGAACTTTACATTCAGTAGTAATTACACTATATACTAAACATTCTAGTTAATCTAGAAATGACAGTAGGGTATTACTTTAGTTAATAAACTTTAAAAATACTTTGGAAAAACAAAAACAAGTGGAAAAAGGAAAAACAAACAGTAACTTAAGGGAACAAAATGACTCCACTTGTTTCTCCTTTCAGAGTTTTAGCTCAGAGCTTACAAAAGGCTCGCACCTCCAACAGGAGCCTACGAAGAGAGAGATACTGCAAGAGAAGAGCATATTTTATGGCCAAAGGTCTGATACCTCTGGCAAAGTACACATTACATTCACTTCCACACACATCCAACAGAATCGAGCAGTGGCTGGGTCCTGAACTCTGTCAGGACTTTGTATGGTTGCAGCTTATTGGTAAACTAGGCTGAAAAAATGCTGCAAATGCTGATTGATTTCTATTAAAATGACCTGAAACTGAATGCATGAAGACACTTTGGAGACGGTTCCTCTCTCTCTTGTTCCTCTTTTCTTGTTTTATGCTGAATCAGTGAAAATGTGTTTAACTGCAAATATTCAAAACGGTTTTTTTTGTTGTTGTTCATCTGGTGCTGCTAACGGCAACAGATCTGCAGTGTTTTCTGTAAAGTCAGAACTGGTCTTGGCCTTCTGCAGTGAAAGTGCTGTGGAAATGCAGTGAGACTGAAACTAGCCGAATCAGGGTAACAGCAGCTGCAGTAAGAGGTGCTGGAAGGTGTTGGCTAACGCTTCCCGAGAGGCGTGGCGGCTGGGCGGGAACACGGATGCGCTCCATTACTTTGCCAGCGGCAGCAGAACACTGTAGCATGCGCTACGAAACAAACATTTCAACTGACAGATAGAAATAAGAGGAACTATTGTGAGCAGAATGGATATGGAGCTAGTCAGAGATAAGGGGCGGAGGGGTCGAGCAGCAGGAATGCAGGCCTACTTTACCACCAGCTGAATGAAACTGACATTTTTTAAAGTGAAATGTCCAAAAAATAAATAGAGGAGGTAGACAGACACAGAGCAGCACCTACGTACAGATTGACCTTGGGGTCAGGTGCCAGGTGGCCCTGGCCAGGCCTTTGTGAACTGTGCGTCCATGGTTTACACCGGCTGCTCAAATGTCAGCGCGGCGCTCCTTTCAAAACCAATCACACACTGAGCTCTGCCACCACCTGTGACAGGAAGAGCAAGACACACACTGTAGGGACACAGAGCCTAACAGAACTGCTACCAGCCCTACCTTACCTGCTCTAACACTGGAAACAAGTTCAGTCATGGTGGCTACTCTGCTGACTGCACATCCACAAACAGAGCTTACTTCAACATGTCATTACTGATTATTTTTAAATGTAAAGCAGGCTCTTTATGAGCAAATATATTTAATTTTTTTTTCTTTTTTTTTTTTTTACATCAGAAGATTTTTTTTATTACAACTTCCTCAATGTTGTCATTAAAAAAAACCTGATCCTAGCAATCTGTCTGCTCTGTTGCTTCATAAATAAGTACAAGCTCTGTCAGGTTACAAGAAGCTACATAACCAATGACACTGAGCAGATTTTTCTTGGGTGTAAATGAAGGGACAGGAAAGCTGGAAACTTTAGCAATTACAATGCTGATTGAAGATAATCACAAGCAGCTGCACAAAGATTCATGCTAAAACCTCCACAGAGGAAGAAAGATGAGGACATACCGCTTTGCCTGCGCCGACCGAGCACAGGATGGACGAGTCGGGAGAGAAGGAGCTGCAGTGCACCCAGTTCTGATGTCCACGCAGGACCTTCACCATGTTACCTGGCACACATGACAGCAAAAGGTTCAGTTCGGCACAGAGCAGCCAGCTCACTCATACAGGAAACAGTCAATTCAGTTCATTTACAGACGGATAGAAAATGATGATGTCATCAATATGTCATCCTTGTGATCCTACATGCTTTAGGGGAAGATCATTTGGATTTGGTCCAGTTTCCAGCCCAGACTTCCACTGATTCAAATGGTTCATGTTTAGCTAGAGTCAGCAGGTCAGCTTTTCAAAAACTCCACAGAGCTAGTCTACAGAAAATCTGACAGACCAGGGTTTGGTTTTACAAACACCACAGCAGTCTGCGCTCCAACAGTTAACCTGATGAAGATCCCTGATCCTCACAGGGAGCTGCACCACTCACCATCGTCTTTAAGGTCCCACACACGCAGGGTCTTATCTCTGGACGCAGACACCAGCATGAGGCTGCCATCGGGAGCAAAGGTCAAGTCTCTCACCACATCGGTGTGGTCCATCAGATTCAGCAACAGTTTTCCTGCAAACAGGAGAACATGAGAAGCCAGAGAGTTAGAGCCGACCGGTGCAGGACGTGTTGATACAGAAATATGCATGAACATATTTCTGCATCAACACATACAGAAATATGTGTTCATACAGAACACATATTTATAGCTGGATCCTACAGATCCAGTTATATTCTGCACGAGAGGAAACAAGCAATAATGGCTACAGAAAGAGAAAGATACTCATCCTCTAAAGCTACTTAAAAAAAATATCCAACTTTTTGTTCACTAATATTTTGAGGAAAATAATTCTGTTAGATGAAGATATTTTTTTATTATTATTATTTATTTTACAAAGTCATTACAGTTGCTGGTGTTTTGGGCAAACAATGTTAAAGGGTTCTGTTATGCTTCCTTGAACAATCTAGGGCTACTAATCATTACATCGTTACATATTTTTGTAAAAATCATTCAGAGATTTCACTGGTCAGGTGTATTTATCTTGAGCTCCTTTCAGAATGAGCAAGTTTTAAGATGTGTTCACACCAGCCCTGTTTAGTCCGCTTTGATCGAACTCTAGTTTGTTTGTCTAGGAAGTTCTGTTGGTTTGAGAAGGTGTGAATGTGTAATCGAACTCTGGCCTACAAACCCATGTCTCAGTTCCATTACAATGAACTTTGGTGCGGTTTGAATTCATATGTGGATTCAAGAGAACCAAAAGACCGAACTGAGTCCGTCTGCTTTGGAAACACCTTGGTCACTTTACATCCAAACATGAACCCAACACAATGTGTACACCTATTCATGTGAAAATGGCTGCAAACTAATGATAACTCCATCCATCTCTGACCCTGAGTCAAACCCAGAAGCAGAAGTGGAGCCTCCTGCTCAAACATACCAGCAGTTCCTGTACAATGAGTCAACAACAAAACTCTGGTCTTTTCTTTTAGCCATTGTTCAGCCCATGCAGTGGTAAAACCAGCTCAACCAACTCTGCTGGGGTTGCTGAGTTACAGGGTGGTGCCCACCAATTGTGACTTAATAATCTGGAGGTTTTTGAAAAAGCTTTGTTTGTGAGATACCAAAAAACATTAAGATACTGCCAGAAAATGGCTGGGTGGTGTTTTGAAGTACTTGGGCTGTTTCTAGGAACATTAGGGACCCAAATGGAAGAACAAAAACATGCAAAAAGTGAATTTCACATACTAGGTCCCTTTTAAGCAAACTGCAGAATACAGAGAACATGGATGTCAGATCTTACATTTTGCTTCCACTTTGATGGTCTTTTCTGACAATTACTTGCTGAAGACAAAAAAACATAGAAACCCCAGTCTGCACTCACCAGAGTAAACGTCCCAGATCTTGATGCGGCCATTGTTGAGACCTGTTGCCAGCAGCAACTGGTCCTGACCAAACTTGAACCGGTGCCACTCAATATTGACACAGCGGCTCTGTTTTTCTGGAACGGAGGAGCCAAAGGCCAGGCCCCACACTATGTCCCCACAGTCTATCGTGTGTTCACGGGGTTCATCAGCCAGTGGGATGGTAACACCTCCATCGCTGTTTTGACGGGACAAATGGCGCGGGCTAGTTGGGTTGGTACCTTCTTCGCCGGCACTCAGTGAACTAAACCAAATTTAAAAAGAAAGAAATTGTTAGAAGACGGTATAGGCATAAAGACAACCATTTTAAGACCAAATGCTTTTTGATTTTATAAGTCTGAGCAGGTTTACTGTGAAGTGCAGCTACAGTGTGAGCTCACAGTAACAAGGTTCAGTTGTGGGATCAACATTGACCTATTCATACTGACCATAGTCCATCACTTATACTTGAAAAGTGAGCTTGTTGTTCAAAAAGCAACAACAAGCTCTTATATATTAGTCAAGTGAAGCTCAGGGATGTTGGGTAAAGAAGCCCAGCAGCAATTATGAGCAGAAAGCCATTTAGAACTAATATAAACTTCTGCACTGTCTGCTTTGAACAAGTTCACAGCAAGGTTGGTGTGCTTAGTTCAGGTGCTTGAGAGCTACTGTTTTTATTGGTTCTTTACATGAACTTCTAATGTCAGCGGGATCCTACAAAATGTTGTGCAGAAAATTTAACTATTTCTATCAGGCGTGTTAGAGCAGGGAGGACAACAGCTTGCCAGATATTTGGAGTAACTACAATACTTACAAGCTCTTCAAGCATTTATTCCAAGGGATGAGCCTGACAATGCGATGTCCCTGAGACCAAGCAAAGTAGGAACCATTTGGTGCAAAGGCTACAGTCCAGGCCTCACGCCCAGACTTCTGGTCGAAGGGAGCAACAGGGACCAGGAGTTCACCAACGAACTTAGCCTTGTCTGGAAGAAAGAAAACAGTCTATAAACAAACAGCTTGAAAGTAGCACACGGCTAAAATGGGCCGTGTGCTACACACACACGCGCGCGCGCACACACACACACACACACACACAAAAAAAAAACAGGCTGCCACACCCCTCATACCTTCCAATCAGGTGAACAGAGGACATAAATAGAATGGTCTGTAGATACACAACAACCAGGGGAAGATTTCGAGTGAACTGAAGTCAATTAGATAAACTAAACTGTTGATAAGAGGCTGAGGCTGATAGTGACTGGTCCAGCAAGCTATGGCCAGCACGGTTCACATATCTGTGTATAGATTCAGTAAAATGTACTTTCCTAATGTCAACGTTTACTGGCGTGACATTATAGAATGACAACAACAAAAAACCCCGCTTTGATTGGCTAAATATACACAGAACCCAATTCGGGTAAAGGTCTACTCTTGGTGGTGGACAAATGTTAACATTGCGAGGGATTCCCTGTCAGGACAGAGTATCTTATCCCTGTATGCTGGGCCAGCCTGCTGTGTGAGCGCAGTGTTTGCACAGCTACGTGTTCACCACTAAATGCAACATGGAGGCCGCTGCTGGGTGTGAGCAGTGTGGGGCCACCGCGATACTCATTTAAGATCGATTAAAAAAAGAAATAGAACGTCCCTTTCCGCGATGGTTTCAATGTTTTGTTTCGTTCACATTAAGGAAGTACAGACAAATACATATAAATGGCTAACATTACAAACTATACAGATTTAATCTCAAATTTATTTAGTGTTTTGCAAAGAGATTACAGCATGACTGAGTGCTTTACATCAGAGCAAATTGCGTAAAACATTGAAACTCGGACATTTTACAACGTTCATGTTAGACTAGCATTGTGAGGACAGGCCAAGGCCATTAATCACTGTGGCAGTGGCTCGATACACAAACTCGGCACGCCTTTACTGAACGATGTAAACATAACCTTTGGAAATCATACGGGGGTTAGCAGAGGTTTGAAAACCCCAAAACTCACTAGATATTTAGCTTACATTCCAATACAAACTGACACCAGCTGTAGTGCGTCTGTCCACGTCGCACAACACAAGCAACGAGCAATGCGAACATTATTTAAGAAGTTACAACTTCACTAAACATTGTATCATATGTCGACATGTTCATTAAATCTTTTACAGAATATACTGATCAAATAAACTAACCCTGAAACTGACAGTTCCGCATTTTCATAAACGCTTCTGCGTAACACTGTCCTGAGTTAAATAGAGCCAAAAACTACTTACCTAGATCATTTTCATTTACACAATCTGGGAAGCTGGCCATCTAAATAAGGGCACCGACCGAAGGGAAAAAAGCTGAACAAGAAACACAAAAAGAAACGGTGTAAAGAAAAAATATAAAAATAAAACTGGTACAAATAATGAACAACGCCTTTCTCCACGGTCACCAAAGTTAACTGAATCCTTCCGCCAATGGAGCGCGTTGGGCGGAAGAATATAGTCCTCGGTTAAAAAAAAAACAGTCCCCGTTAAGGCTGACGAAGAAATGTACTTTGACAGAAAATAAGACGTGGACGTCTTCACTCACACCAAGATTAATTATGTCCAACGATTAAAGAACGAAGCTGCTGTTTCATACTAGAATGCCTAAATTGGAAATGGCACTTTATTTATTCGAAGGACTGGCTATAAATGTCCAGGGAGGGAGGATTTTTACGTCACCGCGGTTGCCATAGTGGCACTAATAGCACCTCCCCTTTTTTCTACAACTTTATTTCACCGTTACAAGATGTAGCGAGAATCACATAAACAGCAGGAAAAGAAAAATATATAAAACAATAACATGTGCAACACTTGTAAAAAAGTGAAAAGTAATGAATGTGGGAGAAAGTCTGACAAACACCAAAACAAGAGAAAATTAAATTTTAAGTAGAGTTACATAAATAGCTAAAGCTCAGAAAGAGATATCAAAAGCTTAAAGAAGTCCAGATTCTAACAAAAAATATATATTTTACACAACAAAAATTGTACATTTACGCTTTCTTCTGAGATGGAGAGGATCTATCCAAAACTTCTTTGTCGACAAACTGAGATATCATCAACAATTAGGGTCTGTGCGTGATTATTTTGTCTTCACAATCAAGTTTACTAATTACAGTGTGACTCATAAGTGTTTTTGGTTGCAAATCTATGACATTATAATGAATAATTTCAAACTTTTCCACCTGCAATGCGACACAACTTAGTTAAATTTGCTTAAACCAAATATGTGTCCATCTATTCCTGTTCTACCCCTGCTACAGCTACATAGAATAAAATAGAAATACCTGTATTCTAGTCTCTAGTGCAAGCAAAATGGAAACAAGAACTTCTGAACAAAGGTAAAACTTTTACCTTTGTTCAAAGGTAAAACTTTTATCTTTGTTTGTGTAAAAGGTAAAAGTTTACTATAAATTTGCCTTGTATTTTAAAGGCAAATTTACAAGGCAAAAAAAAAAGAAAAACATGGTTCCAGTTAGGGCTGTAGGATAATATCGATATCGCGATATATATCGATATTTTCTTTCCTAGTAAAAATTGATATTCATCCGCAAGTATCGTAACATCCAACTGTCATCTTGCTCACTCACTGCTTGCTTCACTGGGAGAGTGATTAGTGTCGAGGTTAAAAAGGTATCAAACTATTCAGAGCAGGGTGCTTGGTGCACTTTATTTACTTTATAAATCCATATTAGCTACAGTTTGTACTGTTTCAATTAAAAGAAACATGTTTTCTCACCACTTCTTTGATTCTTTTTGTCCAGCTGTCGACTTTAAGTCTGTGTCCATGTCCA
>NW_015115912.1:0-1654 GCF_001443285.1 Poecilia latipinna
TTTATCCAATTAATCAAAATGTTTAGATTTTATTCTTTAAACCTTTAATGCCTCGAAATGAGTAATCTGAACTATTTTTATCCACATGCAGGCTGGAAGCTTTCTTACTCTTTCTTCAGGAAACCTGCTCTTCCTGTTCCATGACTCTCTTTCTGCCTGACTATGACTTATATGACCAGGCTTTGGTCCCCACAACGTAATGGTCCCCATGAGGTATTACAAACAAATGCACACTATATAGGTAGACTCCAGGCTGAGATTTGAATCCAGAGCTGTTATAGCTGTTTCACCCATTTAAGTTCATGTGCATAGGTTTAAAATGCACTAATCTTTAGTTTTGGAAGGTAAGTTATACTTGAAGGACATCAAGAAACTGGTCCTGGCACTACTGACAGAGCAAAGTGAGCAGCCTCAGCATTCTGACATGGATCCAGAGGCTCAGCTGAGAGTGAGATGGAGCTTGCAATGGTGGCAGAAAATGAGCAAACTGACAAGGCCTTAAAGGTGAATGCAGTTAGTGGAGAGGGGAATCAGATCAGAGATGCTAATAGATACAGTAGGCAGGCAGATGGCAGGGTTGAACTGAGCATGCAGGCTGGCATACAACTTAAATTAAGACACAAGAAGAGATTCTGTCAGTAAGGAGGAAACACACGGATCCAGGCACAGACGTTGAGACGAAGAGTATTTGCTATGATAGATGGTGATGGAACCATCTGGTGAAAACCGGAAGGGAAGCTGGGTTAAATTTAATCCTAAAGCTAATGATTTAATGATGAGAAGACTCTCACGAGTAAGAACAAACAGCCCCATCCATAAACACACGGAAAGACAGAGAGGCTCTTCAAACCTGTTATTATACATCATGGACACAGGATGCAGAGTAGCTAACAGTCGTAGCTATCCTCTTCTTTCAGTTTTAATCAAAAAGTAGAATATTACAATTTGATTGTGAACATACCAAGGGCGTAGGAACGAGTCTGTCATTGGGGGGGACGCATATCGGAAATCTGACAGATCAGTAAATAGCTTGAGCAGAAATGTCAAACAATTATGCCATCAACACCTCAGTAATGCATTACTCTAATCTGACCCTTGTTTCAGTAACAAGTATTCTAACATGTTACTATTTGCAATCCAATAATCAGATTAAAGTTATGCATAGTATAATGACCGTCATTCCAGGATAAACACTCACTTTAGAATTTGCCTCACAACTAGCAAGCTACATACTCTGGTAGCACACACAGGCTAACAGATTCTGATATATCTTATTGGTCAAAAGAGATTTGATTATTGGTCAAAATGCAATTATATAAATTGACTGGTAATTGAATTGGTTCTACCTCTTTCTAAAACCAAAGTAGAAAACAACTCATAAAATAGGACTCAGCAGTTTTAAACTCAATACAGCAGTATGACCAACAAAAATAAAGTCTAAAAAACAAGTTTTGTTCTTCTTGAAGAACTCTCTACATCAGTGCAACAGTTTGATCTACAAAATAAATAAAACTGATACTTTTCACATCTAACAGTCACATTAGCTCCTCACTGTTAACTTAGTCTCACTTTCCAGCCCTGCAGTCAGTAACTTACCAAACATGAGTCATAAAAAACACTGAAGAAAAAAGCGTAAATGTTTTTTTTTTTTTTT
>NW_015115912.1:7163-7680 GCF_001443285.1 Poecilia latipinna
TTATTTCTATTCCCATGGGTTTTTTGTTATTATTATTTTGATGATAAATACAGAAACAAGCATAAAAATCAAAACATCTACAATAGTGATAGTAATATTAATAATAAAATAATAATCAGTGCAAAGTAGCCTACAAATTCTTTGGTGGGGGGCGGTGAGGGACCTGGATAAAGGCTAGGGGGGCGCTGGCCCAAAAAAGGTTGAGAAACACTGTTCTAAATCATTGTGACTAGACTAGCTAACTTTTAAACAAAGTTAGCAGTAAAATTTTGGACATGTGACAATCCCAGAATTAAAACGGCTTAACCAAAAAGATTTAGTTCTATATATGAAAGTAAACTGACAACAAGATGTTATAAACGAGCGATATTCATGGCAAAACTTCTGACAGATCGTTTACCTCATTCAGACGCAGTTTCTGCTGCTGCCTTTACTCTGAGCCGTTCAGAGAGGGGGGGTGGGGGGAGCAAGCGCTCTGCTGAATGTACGGTGGCCGACAGGTGCAAATGCGCAGCAA
>NW_015115912.1:11340-18945 GCF_001443285.1 Poecilia latipinna
TTAAAAGCAGCAATGGCGGCAAAATTATTTTTGCTGTATTACACTTAAAATTACACAAAATTATTTTTTACAGTGGTTTTAGGCGTGAATGTAGATGTATAGATCACTTAATAACAATATTGCTCCGACGTTTTCGGAGATGTGTGCTCTGGCTGCATTAACAGCCAGCTCCCCTCGCCCGCTGTCAGCTGGCTGGGCGCTCCAGGTTCAGTATACCGAGAGAGAACCCATGTCTCCTGGCAAATTGTTTTAAAAACTCCCGCTACTTTTCATTTCTTTGCTTTTCTTTTTGTTTGCTGCATTTCATTTGTTTGCGTCTCTCTTTTTTGTTTGGTGCATTTCATTTGTGGTTGTATTCTTTTTTGTTTCCGTCTCTTTTTTGTTTGCTGCATTTATTTGCTTTTTGTTTGCGTCTCTTTTTATATTTGCTGCATTTCATTTGTGCGTGTGTCTTTTTTTGTTTGCATGTTTTCTCTGTTGCTGCACATTTGCACCTGTCCGCCACCGTATGAATGCGGTTGTGCACCTTCAAAATAAAAGCACGCGAGTGGAAGATTTTAAAATGCTTCGCAACTGCGGTGAAATTATTGGGGGGGTGGGGGGGGACGAATGTGGCTCTCTCCAATATTGGGGGGGACATGTCCCCTTCATTCCCCCTGCTTCCTACACTTATGGAACATAGTGATGTATGAAGTGTACAGCAACTTAACTGTATGAATTAAAAAACATCTGAGTTATTTTCTGAAATAATGTTTCTACCTTTGCTGCTTTTCTCTCTAACCTTTGACCTCTCAGCCAAGTCTACAAGTTTTCCAGTCAACCTAATAGCTGCCTGGGCACAGTGCACACCAAGAACAAATGGCTAAAATTATAATTGCACTGGGAACCAGACCATCCAGTCACAACTCATATTGAACTAATAATTTAAAGTTCATTTTGAAATACTACTATTAAAAAATCTTGCCTACTTTTTAAATTTACTTGTATTTTAACAAAGAAATAAATCTGCTGCATGTATGCTAACAGACTTGCAAAGTATTCATGCTTTACTGCAAAAGCTTCACTTAAAGACACGACAGGAGTGGTTTTGAACGAAATTCAACAGGCCTCAAAGGAGCAATCTTAACAGATTGCTGAGTGACAAAGGCACATGCTCAGATGTATGCTTCACATGTAAATGCCAAACGGCTTTACAGATATGATCATCATCAGAAGCTTTTTGATGGCCATAAACATGATTAGATGATTGCATATGGCCACTGGTTAGCAACTCAGTCTCTAGCCATATGTTCGTCTGACAGCTATCCCCTTCAACATGCCTTCACATTCAGTTCTGCTCCTTTAACTTCAAATCAGTCTTCCTCAACTTGATAAAACTTTGGTGTTTTTTAATCATTACTTTGAAGGGATTTTTATGTTGCTGCTGCTTATAAAAATCACTCTGCTTCCAATATGACGGCATGGGTACTTTTATGTTCATGAGTAATTATTCACCCATATCTGGATCTCTTGTCTAGGTGCCAAAATCTCATATTTTAATGCCACAGAAGAGAAAAAAAAACAAAAACTCCAGTCATTCTAAATGGATGGACAGATGTGTCTTCACACTTCAGAGTGCTAATGAGCTCTTTAAGTTAGGCAAGTTACACAACAGCTATGGTTAAGGCACTAACAAAACTACCTCAGAAAAAATTTAGTTTGGACATGAGTCTGATGTGTATTTATTATCTCTAATGAACAATTACATTCATAAAAAATACAACCTAACAATAGCCATGAGGAATTTCAAAGCCAGACCATAATTAACACCGTTTCATAGGTTGTGCACTCATTGCATAAACATTTTTGAATTTTTAGTTGTGTTTAATTCTTTTTAGCCCTGAAGGGTAAATCACGCCCTTCAGGACCACAAAACAAACAAACAAAACAAAAAAAACACTGTATACATCACATTAAACAAAAGCATACCATTACAAATGTTTCCTCTTGGACTGAATCGTGTGATTAGCAGCTTTTACCAACTGAAAAAGTCTGTGGTAATAAATGTAAAATCTCAAAAGAGAGAGAGATGATAAGGGAATATTTGACAAATACAGAGATGTTTTTACTGAAAGTTTGACGTTCTGTGTGATGTTGACATTGTGCTCTGTGTTTTTGTTTTGAGCCGATCCATGTCATGTCCCTCATTTCTGTTATTCCTTGCACCTGTGTCACTCCTTGATTGTTTCTCTCAGTCACAACCACGCTGCCAGATTATCGAGCGCTTTCAGCAAGTAGTTTTCCAGCTCTCGTATCTCGCCCTCATCATTATGGAGAGAAAAACAAGTTCTTAGTGAATAAAAACAATAAGTAAGAAAATAGGCACCCCAGCATAATTATTATTTTTGTATCTTTAATTTCTCATTGTACTAAGTTCTTTAGTGTCATTTTAGTTAGTCCTATGCAATTCCACACACAACCGCTAGGGGCGCTGCCGCGTTGGTGGCACAGAGAAGATTGAGCACACAAGAAGAATAAATCTTCCAGTTGAATGTGAAGGAAGCTTAACATGTGTCTCGTCTTTCTCATACCACAGCATCACACGTTGAGGGAAGATCATCTTTTACATTACCCTCAGCCATCCAAGGTTGCAGGGTAACGCAACCACTCTCTTGTTCCACGGATTTGCCCCTTTTGCCTTGCCCTTATTGGACTGTTGCTGATCGCCCATCTGAATCTCGACCCACACTTTTTTTGATTACACCGCTCTCGCCCACTCCCATGGATTCTGCTCTCAGCCCCATTGTGCATGACCTCGGCCGGTCTGACCAAGGATTTGGATCTGGATTTGGTGCTTCTGCTGCTTCACGGAGTTAGTACACTGCCCTGCATCAGTGCAGCATCTGCTCTCCCCTTCGTCCCTCGGCTAATCACCGCAGTACCTGATGGCCAAGCCAGGTTAGTGCTTTCTTCCTACACACTAACAGATCCCTTCGTTGCCATTTCTCCAGTCACCGATCTCTCCTCTCCATCCCCCTTCGCAGTGCTGCAGCTGACGATCCAGTGTGCCCGGTCGAAGCCGTCTTTTAATAAATATGGGTTTTCTGCTCACTCCTGTGTCGTGACTGATTTTCCAGGTCCCTCTAGTCATTACAGTATAATATGGCCACTATGGATCCGTAGCACGCACAGGGGTGGCGTGCTACTGTAGAGAAATCCATTAACAAATTGGAGGCTAATGTGCAGGAAATGATGACTATGCTCTCCAAGCAAGTTGTCAGACCCCACAGCGCCTCGGCTGCCCCATGACAAGCTCCTCCTCATCTGGTGTGGTTACCTCTTCCTCAGGAGTCCCTTCTGTCCCCTCCTGAGGTATTTTGTGGTGAGCCTAGCCAATGTTGCCCCTTTATTACCCAGTGTTAGATTCATTTTGAGCTTCAGCCCAGCTCTTTTTCCTCCGAGCGAGATAAGGTTGCATACATGATTTTTCTAATATCTGGCAAGGCTAAGATTTGGGGTACAGCTGAATGGCAGAAGGACCCGCTCATCTGTTACAGTTTTGATGATTTCTGCAAAGAACTTGTACGTGTTTTTGATCCCTGCCTCCCTGAGAGAGAGGCAGCTTGAGGGCTCTGGAGAATTAAACGGGGCAAGAGATGCATAAATGAATATATCATTGACTTTCATACCCTTTCTGCTGACAGTGATTGGAATGATGAACCTTGTGGGACACCTTTTACCAGGGTCTAAGTGAAGGCATTAAAGATGAACTCTCAACTCGTGACCTAAGGATTTGGCTGACCTGGAAACCATGGCGTCCCGGATTGACCAGAGGATATGCATGAAAGAAGGCTAGAGAAAGCTTCTCACTGACTATACCCATCCTTGGGGGTCCCCTCCAGGCTCACAATGAGGTCACCTTTGCCCAAAATACCTTCCTCTCCCCCCAAGGACCAATCAGAACCAATGTAGAGACCATGCTCAATCCAGCCTGGAGCATGGTCGCTTCAGGCTGACACCCGAGGAGAGGCACCAGCCGTGCCTTCTCCCAGGAAGTCTTGAAATGAAATGAAATGAAATGAAATGGGTTTAAAAAAAGGAGGCCTCATCAGGGATTGGTGGAGGTGAGTGAGCCAATCGCTGTAGGCCTCAGGGAGTGGCACAGGAAGACAGGGCTGCATCCACTTCCAAGAGGAGTCAATTAGATTAGAAGCTGCAGATATACAGAAAAGAAAACATACAAGGCCACTGGCTGTAACACTCCTCTAGTGAAATTGCCTACCTCCAAGGAATTGAGTGAGATCCTCACCAGGTAGGTGTTCCGACTTCATGGACTTCCCTTGGACATTGTCTCTGACTGTGGTCCTCAATTTGTCTCTCGTTTTTGGAAGGAGTTTTGTGGGCAGCTAGGGATCCAGGTGAGCCTCTCTTCAGGTTTCTATCTACAGACTGATGGTCAGACTGAGCGTCTCAATCAAGAAGTGGAGATCAAGCTTCACATGCTCTGTGAACAGGATCCAACCAAGTGGGCACAGAATCTTACTTGTGTGAAGCATGCCATCAATTCATTTCCCTCCAGTGCCACTGGGTTGTCTCCCTGTTTATGGTTTCCAGCCATCTTTTTTCTCCTTGCAGGAGTGGTCTGCCATGGTTCCCTCTGCCCATGCCTCAGCCAGGAGGTGCCTCAGGGTATAGAGAAAGGCCCGCAGGGCTCTCTTAACTACATCTGCCATGTATTCCAGGTCAGCCAACCGACAGTGGTTGGCTGACCTGGCCCCTGCTTACCTTGTAGGTCAAAGGGTGTGTCTGTCAACCAGTTACCTTCCAATTCAGGTGGAGAACAAGAAATTAGCCCCATGTTTCGTCAGACCATTTCCCATCGCCAAGGTCCTGAGGATCCTGTGGCTGTCCGCCTCCAGCTGCCTACTTCCCTGAGGGTCCATCCCACCTTCCATGTCTCACGCATCAACCCTGTCACCATTTCCAGATTCATGCCCCCCTCCAAATCCCCTCTTCCTGCCCGATTCTTTGCTGGGGGTCCCGTCTGCACTGTGAGGCGTCTATTCCGGTCCAGAAGGTGGGACCATGCCACCCATTACCTGGTGGACTGGGAGGGTTATGGGCCAGAGGAGCGCTCATGGGTTCCGTCCCACCACATTGTCGACAAGGCCCTTATCAGGACATTCCATCGTGATCACCCTGACCAGCCTGGTGGTCCTTCAGGGGCCGGGCCTTGAGGAGAGGATACTGTGACGTTCACATGGTGCTCTGTGTTTTTGTTTTGAGTCAATCCATGTCATTCCATTACTCCTTGTACCTGTGTTGTTCCCTGATTGTTTCCCTTCTTAAGCCTCTCTCAGTCACAACCACGCTACCAGACTATCAAACGCTTTCAGCAAGTAGTGTGATGTCCCCCTCCACTCTACGTGGAGGGATACGTCATGTATTAGTCGTGCTTTGTCCCAAGGCGGAGCAGAAGGGGAGGGACCAGGATCCACCAGGGCCCCCGCGTCCTCGCTATATAAGCAGCCTGCTCCAGCGCGTGAGAGAGGGGAGAGGAGTTGAGGTTGGCTTGGAGCTGAGTCGGCTTCTCCACCCAGCTCTGCTCTGCAGAGGTGGCCCTTCTCTGACCTGCCTGCCCACCCCGTCTTTGTTGGGTTTTGTTTTGTTTGACCTTTCTTTTCTTTTGCAGGACTTCCCCGCTTACCACCAGCTCCAGAGGTGCCATAGGCCACAGGGGGCCGCCCGCTTGTTGCTGTTTCATTCTGTTTGTTGTATGTGTTGCTCAATAAAGAGCGTATTTATTGTTGAAGGCCGTGTCTCTCTGGTTTTTGTTACGGCTCAACGAGCCAGGTCGTAACAGTAGTTTTCCAGCACTCCTATCTTGCCCTCATCATTGCAACCACGCTTTTGTTCCCTGGATTTCCCCCTTTTGCCTTGCCCTTGTCGGAGTGTTGCTGATCACCCCTCTGAATCTCGACCCACGCCTTTTTTGGTTACACCGCTCTTGCCCACTCCCACGGATTCTGCTCTCAGCCCCATTGTGCATGACCTTGGCATGCACAATGTATCACCTTGTGTATCACCGCGAGTTTGTGTCTCGTTTACCATTTCGTACGGTAACCTAGTGTGTGTGTGTGTGTACATAAAAACCATAATAAGCCATCCTTTTGTCACACAGCTATTCTGTAAATTACTTACCCTGTACATAAAAACAGGGTCAGGTCTGACACGTCTGCACCAAAATACACTTGTGGTTTTCCATTGCTAGTGCTAATTAGCATTAGCAATAATGCTAAGTATGGCTTATGCTAAGTAGCAATAGCTTTCTGTTAGGTCATGACGGCATGCTGTGAGATGCGTGGTGGTAGGAAGGATACAACAAAGAACAATGATTTTGTGCGAGATTCTCATTTATTGGGCCATAACAAACTCACGGCACAACGTACGATGCAACAGTTAGTAAACATGAGAACAACAGCCACACATTGTACATGTCATGATATGAATTATCAAGTGATGTTAAAACACAGTGACCAAAGTCACATAGCTTGTAAAAAAGCTGCCGATTCTACCAGTTGCTATGGTTGAATCTCTATAACGCTTCAAGTGTCAAACACCACTCTCTTCACATGTGTTGTCCATAATGTGGTCCGTTTGGAGAAGATTGTTATTCAGTGTGGTACTGTAGAGAATAAAATCATTAACTTCTGGCTCATTGTAATTTTTTTGTCCGGACTCAATGATGCCATGCGTGGGAATAAAAGCCACATAGAGATGACAGTCAACGCTCCACGTCACACATTTTCAGAGTTTATTCCAACATTAAAATATAAAATCACATCAATTAACACAGACACTTCATACATGCCAAGACGAACTTACGGGGAACCATTTCACTGACACACCGTTCCTCAGAGACAGCATCACTGGTAACCCCAGAGCAATCTGAAGTTAAGGCTCTGGGTCCTATACTTTTAAAGGAGGGCGGGCTTCCCTTCTCTGCTGTATTCAAATTAGGGGAGTGTCCTTAGCTAAGTTCATTTAAATCTAGTCGACTGTGTTCCAGTAAAAACCTGTTTTTTAAGATCAAAGAAGTGTTAGTTTCTTTTGAATGGAGACAGATTTTTTTATGACCCTGTCCCGAAAGGAAGCTCTACTCTGTTGATAGAACAAGATTGTTTTACACCAGCTGTTAAATCTCTTTGAGAGAGACAAACGGAGTTTGGCATCTTGAACCCCAGAACTGGCCTGATGATGGAAAAAGTGTTGCAGCAGCAGAAGGCGGCTCCCAGTACAGGAAGAGTGCCGACTTAGAGCGGCTGGTCTCGGCCTCAGGGTAACTTCCTCATGCGCGTAGCGGTCCTCAGCTTCTTGTCTTGCAGCTCTGTAGCTCCTTTCTCCTCATCTCACGATCTTTCTGGTCCATCGAGATGTAGACGAGCTGGTCTCATGGAAGGAACACACCAGTTCTTCATCTTTGCCTTTGTTCTTTGCCTTTGCCTTGGTCTTTGTCTTTGGGGTCTGAACCCAGCTGGTGAGAGAAGTGCAATTTGAAGCCACATCTTGTGGGGCTAACGGGTTGGTCACCTTGTGCAGAGCAGTCTTCAGCTCTGTGGCCCCGGC
>NW_015115912.1:22534-31428 GCF_001443285.1 Poecilia latipinna
TTTAGCATTCATTTATAATTTTATAATAACCGTTACTTATTAGTTACTCTTATTATAATCATAATGTGAGTTATTACAGACATTAATGGAAATCTAATTATTTGATACCATGTTACAGTTACTTCTCTCACCTGTAAGTAATTCCACAAGTGTAAGAGTAAGTGCAAATATTCTTATAATCAAACCAACATCAACCACTGGTTAAACCAATATTAACTATTGGTTTAATCATAAGTTACCATTCTTCATTTCAGTATTTTACTCTGGGTTTTATCCAATTACTCAAAAATGTTTAGATTTTATTCTTTAAACCTTTAATGCCTTGAAATGAGTAATCTGAACTATTTTTATCCACATGCAGTCTGGAAGCTTTCTTCCTCTTTCTTCAGGAAACCTTCTCTTCCTGTTCCATGACTCTCTTTCTGCCCGACTATGATTTATATGATTAAATAGAAAAAAAGTAGAATTAAAGCAAAGTTTACAGGACACAACAACAACACACACAACCAGATTAATTTTATTACCGTCTGACTCTACTGTTGGGTCTTGATGTTACCTGTGTACTCAATTTTAAAGGTAACTTTATTCATTGTTATTTTTAAACTAAAATCTCCAGCATGGGGAAGTGGGATGAGCTCGACTTTTCTTGACAGTGGTCAAAAGGTTAAACTCTCACACACAGCCACAACCCACTGTGAATGCCTGCTCAGTCCACAGAGAAACTAGCTGTGTTTTAAATTATAGAGAACTGCAAGCCAAGTTATTTTAATTCAACTTAGTGTAATATGTTTCAATAGAAATATCCTACAAAAGAGATTACGCTGATTGAACCAGGGATATAATTTGGAGCAAATTTTCTTATTTAAAACTATTAATTTTATCTAATATTGAACATATGGTTAAGTTTTTAAAACTAGCATATTTTAAATTTATTTTCTTAACAATACACACCATATCACCAAACAGCACAATGACTATTTGTCACGTAATTCAAGTAGATATGCTGGTCAGGAACAGATGTCTGACCAAGGGTATGAAAATTTAGAGTTCAATATTTTGCCATAGTATGTATGGTTGGTCGAGAAAATGATCATTTTCTTCTCTGTTTGGAGTGTGTATGTCGCTTCATGCTTCACGCTGAAGATCAACAAAACCCAGAAATAAATGTAGTAATGTGAAATGGGACCTAATGATTGTTCTTTTATTTTTTTCACATACGCATGATATAGTGTGGCTCTTAGAAATATGCAATTGTACAAAACACAAATCGTACAAAATACAAAAGAGTTGGTGGGGAGGTAAAAAAAAGAAATCTTTATTCGTACGCAAGGAAAAATACACATACATATACATATACATATACATGAACCTGTATCTACAGTAAAAAATATTCCATTAAATTCAGCAGTAAACTAAGCCTTATAAAAAGAAGCACTTGAGCTGTTTTAACACATATACGTTTATATCTTCATCACATGTCGTTAGTTTTGTCTTCACTTGGGTCTGTGTGAAAACTTTGAAACATTTTCACTTGTTTGGGTAGTGCGAATGGCAACATGGTGGTTATACTCCATCCTACTCAACAGTTACTGAGAAATGTTGGTGTTACTGTTTAAAGTTGGCGAGCAGTGTTAATGGTTCTGATTTAGTGTTTCTGCCTACACATTTCAGCACTGAACAAAAAGCTGCAGAAATCTCATTGCTTTAAAAGTGCAAACCTGTCTGTTTTGACGTGCAGCTCACTGGATGCACTGTTCTGTTTGTATCATCTTTCTCTGTAGGTTTTGTGCCCCTGACGGTCCTTTTTTCTGCCACTTTATGTCTGTTGTGTTTTGAGCTAAACCTTTGAGTTGAATCCTGGTCTTAGAGTCATGAACTACTCTGTCTGCCCCATTTGTTATTTTTGAGTCCAAGTGGATGCTACACCTCTTACCATCCCACTTGCTCTTGAGATAATTTGAATCATGCAGAAAAACATAGAAAGCTGCACTGATGATCCTATCTGAATAACATTATCTGAATAACAAACAATTTATTTCTCCTTCATATATTTTCAAGACTGAGTACATGTTCATCTCTACAACAACTATGCTAACAATGACATCATGCTACAAGGAGATGAAGCCTGTTCCCACAGTCTCTTAACTAAGACAACAAAAGGTTAAGGAACTGAAATAAAAGTTTAGGAAAGCTTAAAGATACAGTATGTAATTTGTAACTTTTATTTACAAAATGTTTAGGGTCACAGAAGACAGATCCTATGTGAGGATCTGTGTGACCTATGTGAGACCTGACTGGTCTCTTTATCTGGCTATGAAAAGGTCGCTCTCCTCCATCATTTTCCTGAGCTACTACTGCCATCTGAATCAATGCACCGCTCCTAGCCAAAAATATCCAATCGGAGCCAGAAGGAAGGTTTATTGTTGTCACTCAACATCATTTACTCACTAAATTTGCTGGGGGGGAGGGGCAAGTTTGTGATTGGCAGTGCTAAGACCCGCCTCCTCACTCTGATTGGTTGTTTCTGGTTACAGGAGAAGGCAGAGGAGTTGCTTTCTACATAAATGATCTTTCGACAAATATGTAAAAAAAAAAAAAAGTTTTCTAGAAGTTCAATGCTGCAGCTTTAAGGCCTCTGTGGTACCACTGGATGTCACATCCAAAGCAAGAGCAGCACTGAGATCTAATTCCAGAAACATTTAAATTCAGTTTGTAGAAGCTTCGTCTGTGAATGTAATCATGCAAATGTTCTACTCTGCTTGATTTGAGCACACCTTTATGGTATTTTGTTTGCTCCAAAATGGGAACATTTGGAACTCTACATGTCTAGTAATGCAGGAAATAAGGAGGAGGCGTCGCAGTGAAGATCCGGGGTTAAGTGAAAAAGGAATAATTTAAGGGGTGAAGGACCCAAAGCCACTCTGGAACACACAGCCGTTACACCATGTAGGCAAATGTCATAATAAGAAGCAACCAAACTAAGTACAGGATCTAATGAAGAACAGAAAACACAGGTGTGGTTAAATACAGACAAAAGATAATGAAGAAAAGAGGAACAGCTGCAACCAATAATGGGGAACACCATGACACAAAGGGAGTAATCAACCAAAATACAAACACATTACAAAATTGAAATTGTTCCTTTTAGTCCTTTTTGTGATTTGGGGGTGCAAATCACAAAAATCTACCCTCCACATTTTTTGATCACTTGCACATTACATAAAAGTATTAAAAGCAATGTGTCAAAGTAGGTGTGACAAATTTGCAAAGGAAGTGATATAACGAAGTGATATATTCTAAGATTCAAATACCTGAGCCCTACAGAGATGTCTGTTTCTAGGACACTGAGCAGAAATGGGCACGTGACTAACCGTCAAATAGGTTTCACAAAACTTCTGAATAGTAGAAATGGTCAAAATGAATCTGATAATTAATGTTAGTTTTATATTTGAAAAGGTATCAATTCTTGATCTGATAGCTCCCTGTGAATCCTCTGGAGTGTTACACTAATTGGTAACATAGTAGTATTAGTACTGACAATACTAATGTCATAAGTTGCGAGGTTGTTGGTGGTGAGGAGAGACGCTGAGACCCAGGTTATGGTGATGATGGAGATTTAATGATAAAGCACACACACAGTCCAAGGCAGGCAGCACGGCAGGAACAAGCACGCAGCTAAATACCGGTAGCAACTGTCAAACGGACTAGACGGAACAAACACAAACCACAATACATACGACGAGGATCCGACAAGGAACGCAGACAACAGGTGGGTTAAAATACACACGGGGTAATTAAGGGAATGAGACACACCTGGGGAGCAATCAACGGGGAGGACAGGACAGAGACTCACAGGGAAACAGGACTGAACACAGAAAACTCAAAAATAAACACACAATAACACGGATCTTGACAACTAATAGGGTTAGGGGAGTGAATAATTAGTTTTACTTAATTCCATTTACTTTAGTAAACTTTTAGATAAAAACCTACTTCCAGGAGTAGCTTTACTACACCAGACATTTTAATTTAGCTTGATTAACACTACCATGAACCATCAGTACTGCAGACATACAGCTAAAGTTCACATTTAGGTGAGAATTGTTGTTTACAGAGAAAGTCTAATGTGTTAGTTTGTGTCTACTGATGGGAGGTGATCATTTACTGTCTCTCTCCCTGAAGACAGTAAGGCTGTTGTTTCCTGTTTAGCACTTCCTGCAGGTCTCAGGTGACCCAGTGATTGTTACCCAGGGCTTGTTACTGGGGAACGGTCTCACTGTTTTGACAGACTCAGTCATGGCATTGATGTCCCTTCCATGTGTTTACAGTGCTGGGCACTATTTTGTATAAGTTCTATTTCTGTATTTCTGTTATTAAACATTTTATTTCACCATTCTACCTTCTGGCGTCCTGCATCCTTTATGGTCACACAACACATGACAAAACCTCCCATGTGTCATAGTCAATAAATCTCTCAGTGGATCTCAGTTCTATTTGACCCACACACTGTTGGATCACTACACAATCCATTACCTGATGACTGCAGAGTTGGTTCCATCCCCAATACTCCAGGACAATGGGAGATTATAAAAGATGAAGTAGCGAAGGGTGTTGTATTTTTCATAAGCAGCTGAGCCGTCACATAGCAGCAAACTTGTTCTGTTTTGTGTTCAATTGCTTTCAGATTTTAGAGAATAGGACACAGCAAGGTCATCTTGGGAAAGAAATGACAAATACTGAGCTGTTAGATTGCAAAGAATTAAGTCTTGATATTTCCCAAGCTAAGTATGAAAATGAGATGAAAAGATGGAGTAAAACTCTATTATGACCACCACAAGAACAACTCTATCAATTCCACCACACAGGGGTCTCAAAGCTTAAATAGAGGTTTTTAAAATCATTTCCCACTCCCCACCAGGCTTACGTCCGCCTCCACTTCATCATCTTTTGCATTCGATTCCTTACCCCACCCAACCAAATTAAAGTTGAACCCCCTGCTTTCAGTTAAATTATCTCTTGTTACGGACATGAGCCATTGGAGAATCATCTTGGACTAAAAATAGAGTAAGAGGGAGTGTCTTTGTCTTTGTAGATTCAGAATCAGTCTCATTTCTGCTGGTTTGAGCTAATTGTATTTTGGCAGCATAGCACAGAACAGCAGGATATCTTTATACTTTGTGTCTGCAAAACAGACACACACCAGATAGAGTGGGCTTTGTCTAACAGAATACAAAACTCAACTGAAATGTTTGTAAGTCAGATAAATGTAACATCTACTTCCAGATTATGAAACAAATGTGTTTTAAAAGTTCAAAACAATTTAACAGAAATGTAAAAATACAAATACAAAATGTGGTAAAAATGTGTACTTATGTCATTTATTTTTATTATAAATAAAATGTTTTTGTTAATATTTATTCCATTCACTTGGCATTTTATTTTGCATTTTAACTTACATGAATGTCATTAAACTTTCTACAAGTGAATATTCACTACAGTTGTGCTTTCCCCTCTTCTCATTTTTTTCTGCCTGGAGTGAGACTCCAGGCATACACCATCTGATGGGAGTCCAGAAACAGGAAGCCCACGAGGCAACATGGAGAAGAGACAGCATGGGGATGAGCAGTGGTTCTCAAAGGACATCTAGGGAGAATTTGAGAAAATATGATGCTCAGAATGAAAGAGAACAGCTTCTTGTCTTCTTGATGTTTGCAGCTGGTGAACCTGTTGGAGATCTCAATTTCAACTTGATCTGCAAGTTGGAATGGGGATGACCTGAAAACATTTGAACACTAACCTGAAAGCCGTCATCGTGTTGGCATTGAGCGTTAATTACAAAGAAACCAATGAATATTTCCATAAAAGTAGGTAAGAGACAGTACAACACCACCAATCTTAATTTAAATGTGTGCTGACAACAGAACCTGTTTTGAAGATTTTCTGGTCAGAGCAACTGGTTTGTAAAAGATAAAAGATTTGTAAAAAGCATATTTTTGTTATTCTTAGAGCTTTTAAACATTCATTTTCCATTAAGTAGTTACTCGACCAGACATACTTTATATGTTTCATTCACCCAAATTTTTCCTCAGAATGAGGGATTGCTGCAAAGTTCAGGATACTGACTGGTGGGACACAACATCCTATTAGTCTTTGAATGATGTGGGTCTTTCTATTATCAGTAGGGAGGACAATTGCTGATATTTTAGCCTAATGCTGTTTGTCTATGTAGCATGCATAATTTTTTTTATTATATATTTTTTTGTACATGGAATTAGAATTTTGTAGTTTCTCTTCCATCTTGTGACGGAACATTTTAAAGTGGATAATGATTTGTTCCATCCTTAAAAGATTTGTTATCTGAGTCAAAGAAGCTGTGTGTCCAAAATAAATTTATTTCTTTTTCAACTAAAGTATGCAAGTTTTCAAAATTCAGTATCAAGTTTCTTGCCATAATAATTTTTGTACTTAACTTATATATTTCCTATACAAGCCATAAGGACAACATTCCAGATGAGCTTGCACTGAATAGGACTCAGAAATGTTATTCATGAAAAAAACTCAGTGCATTTTCCAGCAAACCTCCCAGTAACTGAAACATGTTCTACTTATATGAGCAACAAGCTGCATTTATGAGCCTGTATTTATTCTCTAGTCCTTCTAACCTGCTTTTTAATTAAAGTTAGGGTGAATCTGTGAACACTTTGTACACAACAGCAGTATGTGTGGGGCAGAGCTTACAACATGTATGTTGGTATAATTTCTATGGGTCCAAGGCCATGAACTTCTCCTTGCTCTGCACACATAAATATCTCCCAAGTAAATAATCATTGTCTTCAGTTAAGATGACTGTTCAATGCAACATGAACATTTAGAGCAGGGTCTCTGTAGTGTGTTGAGAAACAGCAAAAAAAAAAAAAAAAAAAAAAAAAAAATACACCCTTTATTTCAATCAGAATTGATCTTGTCTTTTGTTTTGTTTTTATTATTATTTTTATTTTTCATACACGTATTTGTCAGGTGCATGTGTCTTGCCAGTGGGGGCGCTCTCGTGCCACGGTGGGTCTAACAGGGAGAATGAGTCTCCTGGCTCTGGGCATGCGCGGCTCAGAATAAACGAGCTCTTGCCGGAGATACATTGTTACGACTCGTTTCCTCTGTGATCCACGGATCTGGTTGCACAGGATTCATCTGCCTGTGCACCACTTGATACTGACACCAGATTCCCCTAGGTCTGGTGCCGGTAACATCTCCAACCCCAGCCCTGTAGATCTGCTGTCTTATTTTAGATGAAACCCTGCTCCACCACACCTNTATATATATATATACACACACACACACACACACACACACTGACAACATAAATACTTATTCAAAAATTCCTTTCTCCCCTCTCCGTGGGTGGTCTCTTTTCATCCTCTGAGCTCGGGTCCTCTACCAGAGACTCAGGTGAAGCACATGTGAGTACTTGAGTAATCAATTATGCAGACCAATCAAATGAGACGTCCTTGGGAAAAGTTTGGAGGTGCACTGGTTAAAAGGGAGAGGAAACCAAACAAACCACTGTTGTGTAAAGGCATAAAGACCAGATCAACAATGCCGAGAGGAAGGGAGACATCTGAGGACATCAGGAAGAAGGTGATGACAGCCCATCAGTCTGGGGAAAGCTATAAGAACATCTCCAAAAGATTCCAGCTTCATCCATCCACTGTAAGATAAATCATTTACAAATGGAGGGCACTAGGCATCACCCCAGCTCTGCCCTGAAATGGACAGCCGTCAAAACTTTCACAAAAAAGCACCAGAAAAATAATAATGCAGGTAAAGGCCAACCCACGCATCACCTCCAGAGAGTTGCAGATCTCTCTGTCAGCGTCTGGGATAAATGTCCATGCGCCTACAATCAGGCGAAATATCAATAGACATGGCATTCTTGGGAGAGTTGCTAGAAGGAAGGCTCTACTCTCAAGAAAGAACAAAGCTGCACATTTAAAGTTTGCCAGAGAACACTTGGACACACCAGAGGCTTTCTGGAAGTCCATTTTTTGGACTGATGAGTCCAAAATTGAATTATTTGGCCACAATCACAGGCGCCATGTTTGGAGAACAGTAAACACTGAATTTAAAGAGAAGAACCTCCTCCCAACAGTGAAGCACGGTGGTGGTAATGTGAAAGTCTGGGCCTGCTTTTCTGCCTCTGAACCTGGACGACTCCATATAACCCAGGGAACCATCAATTCAACAAATTCTTGACCAAAATCTCCTGCCATCAGTCAGGGAATTGAATCTGGGACGGAAATGGATTATGCAACAAGACAATGACCCAAAGCATTCCAGCAAAAGTACCAAAGAATGGCTTAAGAGAAAGAAGATTTGCACTCTGGATTGGCCCAGTCAAAGTCCAGACCTCAATCCCATAGAAATGCTGTGGCAAGATCTGAAATGGGCAGTACATGCCAAGATGTCCCTCCAACCTCTTTCAACTGGCAAAGTTCTGCAAAGAGGAGTGGACAAAAATCTCAAACAGCAGATGTGAGACACTTGTTTGTGGTTACAGAAGACGTTTAGTTAAAGTAATGGCTGCAAAAGGAGGTGCCACAAGGTACTAACTGAAAGAGTTCACATACTTTTTGCACTTGACAGATTTTCTGTTTTTGACAGATAAAATACTTTTGTTGAATAAATAATCAAAATATGCATCTTTTTTTCTTTGTGTTCCTTATTTGGAAGGTCCGCATTACAATTTGAGCTTTGGCTGTTCATTTTACATGATTATTATAACTTTTCTTTAGAAAACAATGGCCATGTTTGGATGGTTCACAAACTTTCAAGCAGCACTGTATATATGTATATATGTATATATAAATACAGACCATAATTTAGCTAACTATGGTCTT
>NW_015115912.1:34859-40327 GCF_001443285.1 Poecilia latipinna
ACACACTCACAAAAATATATATATATATATATATATATATATATATATATATATATATATATATATATATATATATATATATATATATATATATATATTATAAAGATGTAATTTAGTGTCAAATATATATAATATTATATATTCTATAATATTATAAAATATAATATAAAATATAATAATATATTTAGATAAAATATTTTATTTTATATGAATAAAAAATATATATTTTATTATTATTTCTTATTTAAAGAAAAGTGGGAGATTGTTACTCCTTTGTCCATCCACTAGGGGGCACTGTTACACCAGAAACATTTTTCAAATAGGTTGTACTCTTCTTCTGGTCTGGTTATGTGTTTGAGTGATGATTATGGTGGAATAAAGTTAAGCGAATAAACGAGAGAAGTTATTTTACTGCCTAACATTGGTTCTGCAAACACAACTCTGTATCTGATGTAGGGCGGTATTTTTGCAACCCTGCAAAAAGCCCCTAAAATGTTGCTTTCTTATTTTTACAGACAAAAACAGGAAATATGCTTAGTTCCCCTACATCTATTACAGTGCAATGTGCCTGTTTCACTTCATCTCACAAAAGAAAATGAAACCAGACTACGCCTAAAACCCTCATGTTCCCCTCCTCAGGAAGGTAAAACATCCCCCAACTTTCCACCTCTTCAGGTTTATCTATGGTAAAGATTTGATTAAACTTGAGCTGTAAAGTATTTCTTTGACATGGGGATATCAATCTTTTTGAGTTCCTATTTGCTTTACTGGAGCAGAAAAAAGAAACCAAAATAATCACAAGATAAACTGAAGTGGTAGATTTACTGTGAAGCTGCAAACTATTCAAAGAAACAACATTTATACAAAGACCAGGCTGCAAGTACAGAGTGATAAACCAGAAGGAAAAGATAATAAAATATCATAATTGTCCCTAAAAACAGAATTCAAACTAAAGAACAAAGGACAGAGAGCTGCTTCTCAACATGGCTGCATTGGCAGGTCAAAGCATTCTTTCACAAACAAATTAGATGATTTTGCTGACAAATATATGTGCTTTGAAACACTACAAACACTGTTTGTAGTGTTTTGCAACTCTACAAACAGCAAGTAGAAGTGTTGGCTCCTTATCTTTGCAAACAGTTTCACACCAGGAGATGAACATTGTTCCCCTTCTTCTATTATGGTGCAAAGTGTAAGTTCCACTTCAACCATCATGAATTTGTCAAGACTTTGGGTGTTTGTGGGTTTTCTTTGTCTGTGTTTTTCTGTTCCTCTTTAGTTTTATCAGTTATTTTCTAGTTGACTTTACTTCAGCCTCACTTGATCATCTTGGCCTCATTAGTTTATGTTCATTTATCTTGGTTAGATTTGTCTCATCCCTGTTTTTCTTTAGTTCAGCTCCTTAAACTGTTTTCTAGTTTATTGTCTTATTTTTTTGTTACTCCAGGTTATTAAATATTTAATAAATTAAATATTTATTAAATATTCATTATTTTGCAAAGCAGTGTATACTGTATATGACTGTGCCAAATAAATAAATAAATAAATAAATAAATAAATAAATAAATAAATAAATAAATAAATGTATTAAGATCTATAAAGATACATTAAAGATAAACTCAATGGTAACAGGGAAAATAACCACATGTTTTCGTCCCCAACCCATTTAGCTATAAAAAGCATGAAGGCGTCACCACAGGCCTGTCTGCTCTCAAGTAAACAGATCAGGAAGAATTTGCTCGAAGTTTACAAAAGCCATGGCAAAACCTCCTCTGCTAGATTATTGAAAGAACAATAAATGCTTTGGATTTGTTTTTTCTGCTCAGACTTTAACAAAATATAGAAAGCAATACTTGCTACTTGCTCTTTGAGCATGTAGAACTGGTTCCATGCAAAGCGAACCATGTCCAGTTCACTTCCAGGATGACTGATTACATCATCTCTAGTCATTTCCCAAGACAAACACGTTGCTGCAAGAACAGCAAGAACTTGTTACTTCTCCATTCCTGGGGTCAAAGACTTTTTCAGAAACTCTGATGTTTATATCAAATATTTGATTTCTTCCCCTTGACTCAACAGATGCTCCTTTGTGTGACATAAAGTGAAACTATGTTTGTGTACCCAACCCATCCAGGCAGAGCTGGTGAAAGAGAGCATTCAGCTCTCCATGTTGTGCAGATTCATGAATGCCAATATAAACTAGCCAACAAGAACTCTAGTCTGCTCTGAAAGAGGATTCATTCTTGATGACCTGACAGCATAGATGAAGCTTTGGAGTCTTAAATATATTAAAACTATTTTTTGTGACAAATGAAAAAGTGGTTTAATTAGCTGCTGCTGCTGGTGGCACAATCCATTGTGGGATACTTGGCTGGTCCAATCCCTGCTGTCACATATAAACCAATGCCTTAAAAGAAAAAAAATCAGTTATTGCAACATATAAAAACTAATGGAGTTATAATGTGCGATTTAAATATTTCAAACCTAAAATAACTTAAAACATTTGATCTAGCTGCACATAAACTAAAGAGGAAAAACATCTTCACATTATATGTGAATAAGGTATTTGGTATAGACTTTTCCATGGTAAAGAATATTCTTAAGCTGAAGTGTTACAATGATGTAAAGTGTTCAATATTATATAAAAAACTCAAGTAAAACACTTGAAGTCTTTGTAAGAAACAAACAAAAACACATTAATCCAAAATGTGGTAAATGAGAAAAATGATGACTTGATCAAACTTAAACAGACTTTATAGTAAATAGTCCAAATTCTTCATTTTCATCCTCCAGGAGAACGAGCCACCACTGAAAGAGTGAAAACAATGGAGAAACATTGTTTCCAAGAAACATCGCTCCATTCATTCGATTCACAGTTGAAGTCTTATTTTTCTCTGATGTGGGATGCAGACAGCTTACCACCATTATGTTCTATTCCAGACCTCTGAGAAACTTGTCTGTATCCACTTTGGATCTGTAAACAACTCACACAGCCACTGAGTGGTGAATAGAATCCTGTCATAACCATCCACAATCTTTGCTTGTCCTTGTATAGTACAAGGCCTGTCCTCTTATCAATGACAGGCCTGTAAGGAGCACAAGAGGACAAGAATTAGATGTATATTCATTGTTCAGGCATCTGAGCCATTGCTTGGCTCAGATTCTTGAATTTGATCATTTTGTCTTGTTTCAGCTCAACGTTTCCCTCATGTTTTCTCTCTCCTTATGGAACCCAGAGTTTGTTATCCATGCCCAACCAGAAATTTTCAGCACAAGAATTTGCATATCTTCGTTTACTTTTCAGACACTGTCATTGGATTAAATTTGGAACAGTGTAGTGCAAAGATTCAAAATCAATTTACCTTTCAGGTGTTAAGAGCTAGAAAGTCCTTTATTTCACCTCTGTACCTTTGTAGAAGAAGGAGAGCCAAACGACTTGAGTCCACAAATGGATAAGATGTAAAGATGTGGATAAAAATATAAAAATGATAAAAGTGGTACAACTAAGAAGCACCATCATGGTAAAGATTTGACTAACGTTTAGCTGTAAATGCTACTTTGACATGTGCCTATGTCAAGGCCTATACGTCCAACTGGAACAGAAAAAAACAAACCAAAACAATTACAAGATAAGCTTAAGTGGCAGAGTTACTGTGAGTCCGCAAACTATTCAGAGGCAAAGATCAGGCTGCAAACACAGAGTGATATTTTTAAATATATTTAGTTGGTTCATTGGAACCAATTAACTAAATGCTAATGGCTGTTGGATTAAATGGTCTCTCTAAAGTCAGAGTGAGTGTGTGCATGTGTGTTGTTGTTCTGTCTCTCTGTTGCCCTGTGATGGACTGGTGACCTGTCCAGTGTGGATCCTGCCTTCGCCTGATGACGCTGGAGATTTGCACCAATACCTGTTATCCACCATAGCAGCATTATTATATCGGTTATCAATATTGACATAATTGTCATAATGTTGCATCTCTAATTTCTTCTAGAAACAAACATATTGAAACATGTCATAAAAGACTCAGTTCAAACCTTCTCAATGCTGCACTCTAATTTTACAGCTTATTTCAGCTGTTTTAAACACACATAGTATTATTTTACACCTGAAAACAAACACTTGTCTGGTTTTTCATTTGACACATTTGCACATTTACTGATCTTAGAAATAACTGATAATTAAAGAAAAGATGTATTAAGTTTATAAATAAGTTTTTACTGTAAATAGTCAAATGTGAAAGTTTATCAGGCATAACTGAAACACATGATGTAATGAATAAATTATAAAATCTCCACTAGAAAGTCCTGAATGATCAATGCTAAACATCCTGTGGCAAATGGTACCAGAACTTTAAGATAGAAAACTAGCAGAAACTGCTAGAAATGCAAACCTTTTCCAAAATTTCATCAATGAATAAAGTACAGGAGTTGATTTGTGTGATGTTGAGGAAAATTTAATATTCTCAGTGTTTAATATAGCTAATCTTAATTTAGGTAAGTTTGTGTTAAAGATGTAACCTAAATAACTATGGGTAAGTATTTTCTGAACTTATATAAAACAGACAAGAGTTGGGGCCTGCAGGGGAGACTGCTTGTTGTTAGAGAGAAACGGGGCGTAAATTTAACTCTCCTGTACAGAGACTCCCAGGCAAGCAGTAACACAAGATTCAGGGCTGGAAAGCTGGTTAAAGATAATAACACGCAATACTTATAATTGGGAACTAATTTGCAGGATATTTTTCTTAATTATTAACATCATGTGTTGATTAGGAATAGTTTAATTTGTAGTTTTCTATTAACAACTACTATTAGTGTCTAACTTAGGCTAAACTATAATATTAAACATATAACCAAAGGGAACATTAATTAAGAAATGTTCAGAATAAATGTGTTTCTATTGAAAACTGCGCAAGAATATGCTGTAAGTGTTGTAATTCTTTAAATTGGTACTTTGATTTGAGAGGATGGAGAAGTTCTGAATTGCTTGGTCCCAGGCTCCTAATGGTATGGTTGAATTTATTGCAAAGACCTGTATTTGGATGGCTGCTCGGCGAGGCAATAAGACAAGATAACTTTTTGGTGAACTCTGGTTAAAAACAAGAATCTTTTGTTCAATTGGAGAACTTGAGAAACTCCAGGTTTCAAAACATACATGATAAACTCTTGTTCGAAATAACCTTTGCTCTGACTTGTCTACAGAGAGAGAAGTCTCAGTTCTGAAAGGAAACAGAGCTGATGGTCGTGATAAAATTGCTTCAAACTTTTCAACTGAGCAACTTGAAACTGGGTCTATCCAGTTTCAAGGCGGGTACCCTACATGGAGGGTACACGCTTTAATTGCATAAATTAAAAAACAAGGAAACCCCCTTTTAGATAAAACCATGCACCCCCAGGGGAACAAGTCAGATTGCCTTTGCAAAAACGCATGAACACTCTCCAAAGACATGTCTTTGCCTTTTTTCCTGCCT
>NW_015115912.1:43518-46472 GCF_001443285.1 Poecilia latipinna
TTAATAGTGAGTAAATTGACACATTGAGTTATGTGTGATTTCCTCAATGGTTATATTTTATGAATAATCCACAAACATTTACTGACAGATATATTAAGAGAGTTATCATTTAATCTGTGGTTCACAATGGAAGCTGCAAAGGCCCCAAATCATTTACTATTTAGGGCTCCTGAAACCTTGGACAGCCTGCTGCGGCTCATTTCAGAGAGCAGAGTTAAAAAGCTATGGGATGCTGTGGTGGCGCAGGGGCAAAGCACAACCCACATATTGAGGCCTTGGTCCTTGTGGCGGTGGTCACAGGTTTGATTCCCAGCCTGGTGACATTTGCTGCATGTCTTCCCCCCTCTCATTACCCTATTTCCTGTTGAACTACTTTCAAATAAAGGCCACTAGACACAACAAAACCTTAAAAAAATGGAAAGAAAGCTCTGAGTATTACAGTGTTTCCTAACCCTGGTCCTTGAGGCAAACTGCCCTGCATGTTTTAGATATTTCTCTGCTTTGATATGCCTGATTCAGATGACTGCAGTTCAGCAAACACTTGTCAATTGAAATCACCTATGCTAAAGCAAAATAACACCTAAACCATGCAGGGCAGTGTGCCTTGAGGACCAGGGTTGGGAAACACGACCTGACTGTAATCCTGGAGGTTTTTGGTTTTAGGACATTAAATATCAATCAGGTAACTCGTTCTGAGTCAAGTTACCCCTGAGTTAAACATAGAAATATATTGAGGAAAATTTACCTCAATATTTTTCCATCAAACAAAAACTAATAACAAAAAAAATATTTGTGGTCAAAACCTTTGGAAATGTAATGAAATATTTTTTCACAAAAAAAATGAACAAAAAAACCCGTTTTGCCTAAAAAACATTTTTTTTATTCAGCTCACTAATTTTTTTTGTCATGAAGGAAAAAAGTTATTTGCATAACAAACTTTTATTTGTGCATGTCAGAAATCTTTGGTTATGATTCTCCAACGTTTGGTTTTGATTCTCCCTGTTTTGTTTGAACTCAGTTTTGATCGCTGAAAACAATGAGATCCTCGGCGGGTCCTAAGTATGAACGAGGTATATTCTGCTTCTAGCTAAGAATAATCTACTCCTGGTTTGAATAGTCTCTGTGTTGCAGTTTAACTGTAGAAGATAAAAGATGCTTAAGGTAGTGAAAAATTAGGTGGAATCGCCCTTTAGCCATTTTCCGAATCAGAAGCTGGAATCAAAAATAACTTCAGTTTCATCAGCTAGCCTGTCAAATTAAAATCCAAAATCAGTAATTGTCCCTGCTCTACATCAATATGCCNATTGTTACAAGATGTCAGGTTTATATGATGTAAAAAATGAGACCAAAATCATTTGAGAGCTTTTACCATCTTTAATTTGACATCAATCTTGTAGTTTAACTGATGCAAATTATTAATCAGTATTACTATAACTCTGTTATATAAGTTTCAACACCTCTAGTTTAACATTTTTCTGCACCACTTTTGATTAAATGTCAGGATTCAATTTTGGTTTCATATGTCATGATTAACTAACAGATTCACACTCTAAAAACTTTATATATCCCATAAGGTCAGTCCATCTGTAGCATTGATTAAAAGACCACAAAATAAAATTACAAAACTTTTCTTGGATTTCTTAATTATGCATTAATTTGGCATATAAATATTGTTATTAATATTCAACAAAGCTCTTTCAACAGTATTTTACAACAGAATAAATTGAAGGAAATAAATCAAAAGATAACCTGAGACATGGAGTATAAAATACAAGTTACAATAGAGACACAATCAGATTATGCTATATAGAGCCATAAGAGCAATAAAAAGATACAATTTCAGAGTTATGTGTTATCAATGATATCTGCTTGGAGAGACAAAGCTGTCTGAAGTGATTTGCTATAAAAAGAGACTAAACTTGGAATGCACAATAATAAAAAAATTCCCATTCTCAACTGTTGACATCTCAGATGTTTGTGACTTTACAGTTGAGTCATTTTAATATCTGCTCTTCATCGTGTAAAAAAAAGCCTATTCTAGCAGAGGTTCTTCCTCACCATCATTTTCAGCTATTGTTCTTTGTGCAGTGTAGAACTTGTTATCCCATATAAACTTAACATTCTCCAGTTCTTTTGTAAGAGTTTTGCTAACATCATTTGCAGCCTTTTTCCTGTTTACTGCTCTGTTTATAATTCTTTGTACTCCAACTTTTTCCTTTCTAAGCAAATTGCTCAAACTTTCAGCTTCAGCACAGTTGCCATAAACCCACCCCTGTGTGTCAGTTGTATCCAAGCCAAACATGTTGCTACAAGAACGGCAAGGAATTTTTACTTTTCCACTCCTGAGCTCAAAGGCTTGACACCTTACCCAATCAGGAAGTTTGATGGTTAAGTCAAAGTATGTCTTCACGGTTTTTTCAGGATAGTAGCTCATGACTGCATCAGCTACATCTTGCTCCCAGTACTTAAGGCAGGATGCAGCAACCATGATTTTTCCTGCAGAAGAACCAGTGGTGGACATGGAGACTCCATAGTGCCTCATTGAATGTTTGCTGTTCCCACTATAGACGGTGATGGTGGAATAAGTGTTTTTCCTTAGCTGACATTCAAGTTTCTGCAGGATTGTTTCAATTCTATCCTTATCCTTAATCTCTTGGCCTTTTAGACGAAATACCTGAGATGAAACAAGTGTAATTAAAATGATAACGGCAAAAAGTGAAATTATTACACCATAGTCCCTCACTGAATGTGTGCTGTTGCTGCCATGAGAGACGCAGATGGTGGAATACGATGTTTCATTAGTAGCATTTTTCTCCAGCTGATGTTTGAGTTCCTGTAGGGTTGTTTTAATTTCATCCTCATTTATTTGTCCTTTCAGATGAAATACCTGAGATGAAACAAGTGTAATTAAAATGATAACGGCAAAAAGTGAAATTATTACACCATAGTCCCTC
>NW_015115912.1:51818-52591 GCF_001443285.1 Poecilia latipinna
TGTACCTAGTAAGTAATGATAAAGTTGTCTATTTTATATATATATATGTCAAGTTAAAACAGCAAGTGGTGTATTTGTGTGAGTGCAATACCATCTCCACCCAGCTGGCACGTGCCTCACAGAAAATCAAGCACACCCATCTTTCTCACTCAGGCCTTCAGGAGCCTATAAGGCAACTCAGCACACCTGTGTTTGAAACAATCTCTACAAACAAAGACCTCATCTTCAAGCTCCTGCAGAAACACCACTGGTAGGAACTGTACTTTAAACCTGCATTCGGAGGACTTAGTTGGCTTTACAAAAATGGATTTATGAAAGTAGTTTATTTTGTTTATTTTTTTTGATGACTTAAAAGTAATTTGTAATTTGTTTGTTTGTAGGTTTTCAACCTGCTTGGGTGTCATGTATTGGAAAGTACAGTGATTCAAAGAAAAAAAAAGAGAAAAGATGACACTGATGACACTTAAAATAAAAAGATGACACTGAGAAGAGTTGGTCCTGGGTTTCTTTGATGGGAGCAAGCCCTTTTCAAGTTTGGGCAGAAGCTAAGGTGATTTGTAGAGGCCAAAAAACTTGACAGTTGAAAACCAATGGAAACCAGCTTGAAACCAGTTCGAACCAATTGGGAACCAGTTGGAAACCAACTGAAGATCAGATGACAGTGAAGTCCTGAGAAAAGAGCTTCGACAAATCAACTCGAGGAGGAACATCAGGTCATCTCATCTATACAATCCACGATGGCTGAAGAAATGTTTGGAAAGTCACTGAAACAA
>NW_015115913.1:0-10360 GCF_001443285.1 Poecilia latipinna
ATGACTACAAAATGAAAACGAATGGTGTTTTAATTAGCAATCATTTTTGTTTAAATATCCTTTCATTACTACGTGTAAAGTCTTCCTTAGGAGGGTTGCACTGAAACTGTTCTTAATTTAAATATTTTTCTGTTCAGTTTTGTGGGAAAATAATATAAACTTGTTTGGTTTTCAAGCCTAATTTCCCAAAAGAATTAAAAATAAAAAATCTTGCAGAGTTTCATCTCTCTGGACTTAATGCGATCGATCCAAACTCGAGCAAAATGGTGAAGTCGATCGAAAATAACGCTCAGTTTTCAGCTGAAAAAAATCTAAAACTACGGCGTTTATTTGTACCGATCCCCCGTTTACTTGACTAATCCTAAATAAAATCCCAACTGCATCAATAATACTAAATAAATTAGTAAGTAGAGTATAATTTGATATAAAGTCTAACAGTGTGTAATTTAATCTCAGCAATAAATGCAGCTGCTTTACGACAAAATCTACATTTCAAGACTTTTTAGGGATTTTATACCTTTTTAAAAAGTGTAAATATAAAAATTGACTGTGGTTGATTAGATAGGCAGGAAGGAAAAGTTCAAAAGCCTGCAACAAACAAAACATGAAAACCCTCACAGCAACAAAGAGCGGGAATAAATAAAAAATAAACCAGGGGGGAAAAAACAAGCAAGGAAAGATGAGCGAAGGAAGAAACTGATATTCAAACTGGATGAATGACAGACAAACACATAGTTGTAGGCAAAAAGATGGATGGATAAACAAATGTGAACCATAGATGGATGAATGAGACAGAGAATAAAGTCTATTATCACAAATATCACTCAAAATTAATTCAGACGTGGAAAATTCACACTTTAAATTCCACACTTTTCCTTTCTGTTCCAGCCACTTTGAGTCGGTGCAGCTGGATTGGAGTCAGACTCCACAGATGAGGAGAAAATGAGCTGGCTTTGAGAAAAGTATGAAATCTATCACAAATCAGAACATTTCTCAAAACCTGTCTGCACAAAATCTCAGCAGAGGCGCAGCGTTCTCGTTTTGTTACGGCTCCAGTCGAGGTGGAGAAAATCCGGTTTCTCCTCCAACTCTCAGAAGACAATAAGCAGATTCCAAACAGAGTATATAAATACGTTTATTAGGTATTTTTCGCTTTAATTTGTGGACAATTTAATGCATCAAACGAGTCTAAAAAGTTGGGAAAACAATCTCACCAACAGCCATTCGAAGCCATTACAATTCATTAAAAAAAAATATCCTGGAGGGATGACAGAAAACGGATCAGAAAACTCGAGCAGCTCATTTCAAATAAATAACATGTGGGAATAAAGCACTTTCTCCTATTACAGTATATTGTTATTGCTTCAGATACAGTTAAGTGTCATCAGTTTAGACCTCTGGAAGGCACTTGGGCCGAACGATCCGAACAACAGAACCAGATTCCGACAATAACGCCACGCGAGGCGATGGGGATAAAAGAAAAAAACACCCCGAGGTCCGCTTCCGACAGCAGGCCGTAACTTTGAGAAGCAATACAGACAAAATAACAGCGTCCACATTATCATATCTTATTGCGCAACAGAGAGCGATCCAGCGGCTCCTTATTAGAGTCTGTCTTTCATATCACGCTCCCTTTGTGAAGCAGATGATTTGAATGAGACTTTGTCTTCTCGGTGTAATAACGCGCAGCGTGGCGGAGCAGGCGGCAGACTCGAGGTGTCGTCGGCTCGCAGGGGAGACGCCGCGGCTTTTTGAAAACAGGAACTGTATTCATCACTCAGATAGCAGCTTAATTTTAACGGTCTGAATCAAAGCGGCGCCCCGTGACACAGATAATCACAAGCAGAAGTTTTTATCAGTCGCACAGATCCCGACGTCGGACAAGTGTGACCATTCAGACTCCGAGAGCCGGTCTGCGGCGATGCACGGCGTTAAGAAGATAAATATTTACGGACGCAAGATTAGCATGCAGCTAGAAGGCACCGCAGCAGGAAGAGCTGTAGCAAACACTCGCAGGGCATTGTTAAAGTACTCGCACCGCGTGAACTTTCTCACATTTTGTCACATAAAAACAAACCGTAATGTATTTTATTAACGTGAAACACAGTAGTGGCAGCATTATGGTGAGGGGGATCCTTTAATTTCCAAGTAAAGATAGAGAATGGGAAGAAGGATGGAGCTAAACGCAGAACAATACTGGAAGACATTTTGTTAGAGGAGGAAATTACAAACAGAACTTTATTCTGTTTTATGGGGATTTTATGCTTTACACAATCTCCTCGTGATGCATAAAAATGAAGCAGCAGGATAATGAAACATAATTTGTTTCTTCCCCTCTCCCAGCTAAACAAATCTGGGAAATACGGAGGTGATTTGATCAAATTAGAGCGACACTAAAGTTTTTGGATGCAGATTTGAAGCAAATTCAGAGGGTGTGAATACTTTTGCAAATATAATTATAAAAAATCTAACACTGGAGTCCATTAACATGATAAAATGTGAGTCTGCATAGATAATTTTAATACATCATGGGTGCATAAAGTTCACGTCTTTCATTTTGATCAGATTAAACGGTGCAGTGGATATTTCTGGTTTCCTACTCCAACAGCCCATGAAAGGCCCTGAATTTCTTTTGTTTTTTTTCATGTTAGGGAAAACGGTCATATCTCTGTATTAGTATTCACAAGGTGTTCTCTCACGGTCAAAGGCAGAAAGAAACTGAATCATAACTCAGCTCGATTAAATATCCTTCTTTCGTTGTTATTCCTTTTTTCTGAAAAGTTCGTCACACAGCTGATGAAAAAAGAAAGAAAAAAATCAGATCAGGTTCTGGGAGAAATGGGTTCAGAAACTGCTCAGTAATTACATTTTAGTAGTTATACAAAATACTCTCTTCACAAGATTTACATGTAAATCGATCTCTTATAGAAACAGAAGCATCTGGAAGTGGATTTGAGTTAAAAAAAAAAAAAGATGCTTTACAAGGTTCTGATTTTTAGCAATATAAATAATCTGGATTAAATATAAAATATTATTTCACCACCACCACCTGCTAAATGCATGATAAAAAATGCATACATTTTATCCAAATCTAACAAATGTTCCAATAACTAACATGAAATGCTGTTCTACTGTTAATCAGGCTAGTTGCAAACTTACACTATCAATGCAAAGCAGTTGGTTTATGTTTACTTCTAGGAGATTCTGAGCAGTTTGTTTGCCTAAAAAGTAAAAATCACCATTCTTCTTTCAAAACTGTAAACAAAACCTTAACCTGAGAGCCGTGCGGCTGGTTTTAGAAGGAGTGGGCGAACGCCACGGTGACCTCTCCGTCTCCAGGACTGGCGTTTATTTGAAGAGGCTGGCTGAACGAGGCGGCTTTCATAGTGCAGGCTTTACCTTCCTCCAAACAGTAAAACAGCCACACGCTCAACCTGAGGTCGGGGTTTCCGTCCGACTCCCTCACGGCGGCGGGAAGCTTGGCTGACACCCGGAGCGGCTGCGTCAAATCCACGATGCTGCCGGACGCCACCTGGTTTTCCAGCAGCCACTCGTTACCTGAAAAACAGAAAAAGAAAAGTCAGAATTATAAATAATTGACTTCCTTGAAGCTTTAAATCCATCAAAAGTCACATAGTTTGGCATTAAAGTGGAGGAAGAAGAAGTATTAAAAGGATACTATTAATAAAGTCTTGGAGTTTTTTTTTTCAGAAACTGGTCAGATGTAAAATATTTACCTCATTGTGAGTAATTTTAGACACAATAAAGGCCTAATAAAAAACATTAAGCGCATCTAGACTAATCTTTATTTCAAACAAGTAGAAAAAAATAAAATAAAAATCAAATATAATCCCTATAAAACTTCATATACAGTTGAATAAATCCCATCCCTAATTGTCTCGTCCACATATGTCCCACGTTATATATATATATCCACTGCTAATTTTTACTTATATCACAAATCCTACACTTTCCAAATTATATCTACACAATTAATTCATTATTATGCACTATACACAGGATGCACATCTTTCTGACAAGGTATTCTAATTTTTTAATCTTTACACAAAGTTCACATTTCTTCTTAAAAAGAAAAAGGGCATCCAAAAATACGAATAAAAGAACTTAAATGTTTTATAACATCCTTTTTTCAAAGCCAACATTCATACTACTGCAAAAGAGATTTGAATGGTGGTTGATGTGTGTGTAAAATAGAATAAAATTAACATAAAATGCAGTGTGGGAATAACAGCAAAAAAATAAATAACACTTTCAGTTTCCTTGAAACAGGTTAAATTACATTTGGAATTAAGATAAAATGTGCTTTAAGATATTTTATAGTAAACTTCTTCCAGCAAACATTCATAAGAGACTTTAGTCAGTACATGAGCAGCTCTGTAGATGTTTTGATTTGCCACAATCTGAAGTTTAAGGGTGGTTTGTTTAAGAAACGTAAGGCAACAATGACAACACATATGAAACAAAAACGCAATAAAATGGTAAAAAATAAGCTTGGATCCTCGATGGTGCAGTTGGGGTGATAAGCCAGCTGGGGCAAATCAAGCAAAGTAAGTCCAGGCATGATGTGAGGTTTAATAAGACGCTCAAAATTATTCATTATGCTGGAGTCAGTCAGACTGGGTGGGGGGCAATCAGGCAGAACAGATTTTTTGTGTCTGATAAGATTAGATAAATGCACTTATATGCATTTATCTAAGATTGTACTCAAGTAAGATTAAAAAAGTTTGCTGTATACAGAGGCTCCTTGAATACTGAGTAACTGATGATGTCATAAGATGGAGAAAAATATAGCTTTGTGTGCAAAGACTAAAACAAAAGCAATTAATCTAACAGATGATGATGTTATTACACGTTTTCTTGGGCGTTCCAGAAGAAAAACATGCAAAATCAGCAGTGACAACTCACAGTTAACATCAAAACGCCTGGCAAACATTACAATCATTACAATCTGGGAATATATATGCCCAAAACAAGATGGCACATAGCAAACGGTTGCTAAATTTATCTCAGGTGGCGTGCCAAGCCTTCGACGGGCCAATCCGTCCCCAGAGACACTCTGACAGCACAAGGAAAAACAAGATCCAGTGGAGTTTAGACCAAGTTCGGTCTGTGTGAAAGCGCCAATCCGCCCTACGCCTAGATTTACTGCGCTGCCTGTTGACTGGAGCCTCAGCGTTTCCCATCACTGCCAAACAGAGCACTAAAATGTGTAGGAACATTTATTTTCTGACACAATGGCTGTACTTCTACAGGCAAATTTACATTTTTAGCAAAGAAAAATGAGTAAGAAGCTCAAAAGGGAAGGCTGGAGTTTCTACTGTGAGAAACTCTGAACCCAGAGAGACGACAAAATCCATGCTCACAGTGATTAATGAAGCCACGGCCTTACATGAGGTCCCACAGAAGCCATTTCTAAAACACGTTTTTTAAAAAAACAATTTAGATCTGGCGTACAGCTCTAACTTGATCCATTAAAATTCCTGCCTCGCTGCTGATCCGATCAGCAGAAGTCTAGACTGTGCATAATGGGACAGCGGAGGATCACATAACATAGCCTGGTGGCTAATTATGTGAACCGAGGCATGTCGCCTTATCAAAAAGTGCTAAAAATAGGCTGCTGATACGGCTGACTGCACGCTGCGTCACTCAGAAAGATGGAAACAGTTTAGTTCCGAACCCAATGATCGGACCGTCAGCCGTCACTCGTGTTGTATCTGAAAGCATCACCTCACACCTGATTCTGGGGTCAAACTGTGGCTGATTACCTCAGAAATATGCTGAGAACTTTAAAAAAAAAAAAAAAAGCAAAAAAAACACACATGAATCTTCATCAGTGGTTCAGAAAAGTGATTTAAGTAATTCTCCATCCGCTGGCTGAGAGTCCCAGGTGTAGGCTGGGAGAGAGAAGCGCTGCTTGTTGAACGGTGAAATAGAGGTTAAGCCTCATTTCACATCCACTTTTCTTTTTTTATAGGCAGAATCATAGAAAACGGACCAAAATAACAGCATGTAGGAGAACGCAGAACTCCACAGTAGGGTCATTACAAAATAGGAGAACAGCTTTTTAGATTTCAACAAGTTAGAAGGTGTGTTTGTGTATGATGTATTTATCTTGGGGTCGGAAAGAGTTTGGGTGAGTAAGACCACTTTAAATGAGTGAAATCAAATAATACCCAACAATAGAAACTTAAAGTTTGCAGGACATTATTATAAATGTTCCTCCACATTTACTGAAAATATGTAAAAAGTTCTAAAATAAGAACAAATGTTTGTCAATAGAGGCACCGATGAGGGGTTTTCTAACCCAGATTGTCCCTCAGTGTATTATAAGCCTGGCGGGCCACCAGGCTTTAATTGTGCCCCCACCAGGCTGAGTATTGCTTATTTATTTAAATATTTTTAAAATGTTTGCATTTTTTAAGACGATATAGTTGGTGTACAGGTATTAATCTTCCAATCTTTCAATAGTACATAAATATCAAGTGATATTTTCTAATTTCCTGTCAAAAAAAAATTTTTAACTCAAAAACACAACAGGCTGCTGGATGAATGCCTGCCCTAACACCCAACCACCTGACTTAGCAAGCGACTTTCACTTTTTCTTGAGGTCCAACTAGCTGGTTACTGTTTTGAACAAATAGGATTTTTCTATATTTTTTTTCCAAGGGACTGTAAATCATAAGAGAAAAATGTGCTGACAGAGTTAGAAAATGAAGAAAATCCCTGATATTTCATCTGATTATTTATGCACTTGGTTTATATGTTTATGAAGCAAAAATTATTTTTCAGTATTTGATCACAAGAGTGCTTAAGAAAAGACATACACATTTCAAACTATAGCTTAAGTCTATCGGTGCTTTACCTCTTCAGAGTTTATGCAAGTTTCCAAAATTTAAGACCATTATGAATAAAATTTAAGATCTGGCAGGAAGACAAATGTACAAAAGAAAAGCAGGGGACGAAAACTACAATTTCATGGCTCTAAGCAGCAGCTTTGTGCTTCTCACATGGCATGTAGCTCTCTAGATTAGCAAGATTAGCAGCTTTTTACTGGTAGCCTACCGCCTTGAGTCACAGAAAGCAGCGAGTGATGTCTGCGCATGACTCAAACTTTTACCCGATAGAAAAGTCCAGCAGTCTAAATAGAGTAAATAAATTAAATAGTTCTGCCATGACAAAGTCAAGACCTGTTTTTAAGTTATTTAAGGCCAACTTACATTTTCTTAAAGAGATGTAAGACTTTTTAAGGCCTTAATTTAGCATCCTGCTCAACGCATGGTGACAGACAAACTTGGGTCAAAACCAGTTTGTCATTGCTCCAGTTATTTTTAACTTTTTAAATGTTGTTCTGACTTGATTTGGAAAGTCTGGGCAATGTGGTATTTTCTTGTGATAAAAAATTTATGAGCAAAAATAAATTTTAATCTTTCTTCATTGTTTACCATCTAGGGTTACATAATACATCAGCACCAACATCGTATCGGCCAATATTATTAATTTTTTAACATATCAGTATGAAACTGTGTTAATACAAACAACCTTTATTTATTTTTATCCGTTTCTGGTTGGGTTTTTTCCAAATGTCTCTAAACAGTGGTGAGTGAAATAAATATCAGTTAACCCCCATAACACCATTACTAACCATTACTAATATCAGCTATCAACATTGGCTCAAATTTTTTGTATTGGTGCATCCCTAATACCAGTCCTAATATTTGGGATTTCCTACATGTCCATTTTAGTCATATTCATTCAAATTCCTTTAATAAAACCCACAAGTGAAGAGAAATACCCAAGTAATCTTGCAGAAGTGCAGTAAAGATTTTCTATTGAGCAAAACTAACTTTGGTTTTAAATGCATTTTAAACAGCATACAATGCAATGTAAGGATGATTATTTTTTAAACGTGAAATCGAAGATTAGTAGGAATAAAAACATTTTTTAAGAGAGAGAGAATGTTTTGTTAATATTTTACCCTCAGCTGAGAGCGCCCAGCAGCTGGGCGCCTCGTCGGTGAGTTTCACTCCTTCTGGAAGCGACATAGTGAGTGACAGGATGACAGTCTGGCCTGCCGACGCCGTAACTGGAGGCAAATCCTTCCTGGCAGCTGATTTAGGCAGCGTGGGGACTTTGGTGACTCCCAAAGGCTTCACAGATGCTGAGTCTGTGCACTCAGTGGAGATGTGGAGCTGGTCGGGAGACAGATTTAGGTGTTCGGATTAATGCAGAGCAAGGAGAAAGCTACTTACGCTCACATTGTTCTTTTCTGTGTCACCTTTTACCCAAACGCAGAGGGCAAAACGCTTTTAGGAAAGATTAATTACACAAACACAAACAAAATGTAAAAGTCCTTGCTCAAGGTTACAAACACACAGGCACACACACACACACAAGTCTGACCAGAGAGACGCTGTTGGAGTCCAGGTTGAGAACTTTGATTTTGTGGTTGTTGGTGTCGGCCACGTAAAGAAGGTTCCCTCTGATGCAGATTCCTCCTGGTTCGTTGAAGCAGGTTTTGGTGAACTGGGGGCCCAGAGCATCTCCAGCTTCTCCTGCCCCTGCTAACGTGGTGCACTGCTTTGTCTTTGGATCCACCACCTTGATCTGAGCACAATGAGGCAAATTAAAGGAGGGTTACCCTTAGAAAGGGTTCCAGTACATTCCCAAAAATTTAAATGGTCAAAGTTAAGCTCTTAGTCCACTTTTGGATAATTTTTAAAATTTAAATATTAACGTTCTGCACAAATTTACTGCTGATGTTTTTACAGAGGTCAGGCTTTAAATACCAGCGAAAATAAAAAAAAAAATTTTCATGAATGGAGTGAGGAAAGATGAATAAAAGATGAAAACAAGGACGGTAAGGACTGAGAAAGGAAGGAAAGAATGAACAAAGTTAAAGCAAAATAGTAAAAGGAAGAGAGTGCAAGAAAAAGGAAGAAAAAATGAGAGAACAACTGAAATAGCAAAAGGAAGCAAAAGACAGAAAAAGCAAAAGAAAGAACAGAGTGAATCAGAGTGAGAGCAAAAGTAACAAAAGAACAAAAGAAAGAAGTAAAAATGTATGAACAAGAGTAAAATAACAAAACAAAAGAAAAAAGAAAGTAGAGCAAAAGAAAGAGAGGTAGAGTGAAAGAGCAAAAGAAAGACCCAAAAAGAACAAAAGGAAAGAACAAAGGAGTAGAGAAAAGACAGGACCGATAGTCAGATGCAACATTTAGACAAAGGAACAAAGAATACAGTTTGTCATTTTTATATTATTCCATATTTATTCAGACCGAAGAAATACTTTTAAATTCTACTCTTCTTAGGCCTTGTTTGAAAGTCTGCATTAAAGTCAATTTATGATGCTTTGAGTGAGAATTAGAAACTTTCTGTAACCTTTCAGGCCTGAAGGAAACTAGAATGACGCCAGAACCGCTAAACATATGAAGAGCGCTGATGGTGGGGCCTTGTGACGAGCCTCGCTTACCTTGTGGTTATAGGAGTCGGCCACATAGAGCCGGCTTTGTTCGGCAGACCAGGCCACACCGAGGGGATGCTGCAACTTGGCATCCACCCCCTTCCCATCGACGTCCCCAAAAGCAAAAAGGTTCTGGTGGACGGAAGACACAATATTCACCAAGTCAAATCAAAATCCAGACGTAAGAAAAGGTGTGAAAAACAAAAAACTTAAATGGTAACGAACACATTTCAATAACAGTGGAAAGGTATTTTGGTTTTATTAGTACAAATCCAAAACAAGTCTGATGACTATTTGGAGGAAAAATACAAGTTAACTTTTATTTTCTTGTAGTAATTTGAGAAAATGAAGAAATTCTGAGTGACAACAGAGTTGATGAAACAACGTTGCTTCTAAATACTAACTGGTTTGTAAGAAGGATGACAAATCCAAACAGATGGCAATTTATTCTTGGTCGCTCAGTTCAGACAAAACTTATTTCTGTAGCAGAACAGTGTAGAGAAAATATTACATCTTTGAAATCTCATGAAACAAATGTTAGTTTAAATGTAGCTAAATGCCTTGATTAGAAAATGACTGGAAAAATGATAATTGGATGGATAGATGGATGGATGGCAAAAGGAGAAATGGAGCGATGGAAGAACAGCAAAAGATTTAAAGGACAGATGGACAGATGAACACAAAAAGGATGAATAGACAATAATTTGATGGATGGATGGACAGTAAAGGATGACCTGATGGACAGATGGATGACAAAAAGACGGATGAACGGACGATGGAAGACAAGAGGAAGAAAAGGCTGTAGTTTGATGGATGGATGGATGGATGGATGGATGGATGGATGGATGGATGGATGGATGGATGGATGGATGGATGGAT
>NW_015115913.1:14838-23106 GCF_001443285.1 Poecilia latipinna
TGGATGGATGGATGGATGGATGGATGGATGGATGGATGGATGGATGGATAGATAGACAGACTGAAGGACGCTGATCAACTTCCAGTCAATCAGTGATTTCTGATCAGTAAGATTAATTATATTTCCTCATTAGGTGGGTTCAATAATCGAGACATGAAACTGCCTCTCTGCCTCTCAAGGTCTTAAATTTTATAAAAAGTGACTTTAAAGCTCACATCTCTGTACAAATGTCAATAAAAGTTATAGTTCTTGAGTTCAAGAGAACTCACTCAAGTTACTGTGAGTTCGGGTAATATTTCAAGTGTACAGAATCCTCAGTAAATTGTCTTATGCTTCGGAGCTCTTTGTTATGGGACAATGCATAAAAGCCAAAAATGAAATGCAGCTTAAATTGCTGGAAAACATTACAACCCCAAAAGTTGTTTTTTCAGGCGCTGCTTCAGCAGGAAAACAAGCGAGTCTGTGTTTGTCTGTTTGTGAGCTTTTTTGTTTTAAATCAATACCTTCTATTTATGGAGGGAACAACCCTGAATCCTTGTGACTGCCTACGGCTTACAAAGATTTCTACAAAAGCTTCCTTCAAAATGGTGTAAATAATTTTTTTAAAAGCTGGAAATGTTTGCGATTGATGTGTAACTTTTACAGCTTTTCAAGGCTGGAGGCACAAACCATTATATCACCGATAAAAACAATTATCATTTATGATGTTTCTGCTTCCATCAGGACGACGCTCTTTTGCTTTCGTTTTTTTGAAGTTGTGTGAAAAGTTTTACTTTTATTGAAATCACTTTTCAACAGATAAAGTAAAAACGTACCCCCTTCAAGAATGAAAGAAAGAGATCAATGAATTACGGATGCAACAAACGATTATTTTAATTATCAATTAATTGGTTATTCTGATGATTAATTGGATTAAAACATTGGAACATTCTGCAGATTTTTCATTTAAACCGATTTTTTAATAAAATATTAAAAATACACTAAAAGATACATACACAAAAATAATTTTAAATACGAAAATAAACATTCTGCTGCCTAAAAGGCAATAAAAGCATTTGCTACTGTTTGTAGGAAAAGATGAATCACTAGGTAAAAATATAGTTACTTACGAACATCAACATTTGAAAAACTCAAATCTTTATTCTTAACTTAATACTAAATTATTAAAAGTTAACCCTAACCCTTTTCGTTCAAAAAATTATGTCAACATGTGACATGTTCATTTTAAACTGTAAATTAAACAAACAAAAAAATAAAGTGTAGAGCACTTATTTTCTGTATTAACCCGATTAATAATTCGAAAAGCAAACGGTGCTTATGAGATTTTTTTTTTAATGTCGTTTTATCTTAAATGCAAAATGTATATATATATTTGTTTAACTTTGGCTTACTCACTGCTCTGAATATGTTGTTCTTTCAACAAATTGCCCCTTTTTTGAGTCAGTACTTCAGTGAACATTTAATAAATTACTAAATTAGTCGATGGTTATTTCAATAATTGATTCATCACAATTATGACTCGTTTCAACCCTACAATAGATTCTTTTGGTTAAATGTGTGAACTGTCTTTGTTCGCCTCAGGTCCAATTTGTTGATTTCATAACAGAGACACCAGGTACCAAAAGAGAAAATTGTTACAGGCAGCAGCAGGAAAAAAAGAGGGAGCAGCTGACAGTTACTGGTTGCTATGGTAAAAAGGGGGAGGAGCTGACAGTTACTGGTTGCTATGGTAATAAGGGGGAGGAGCTGACAGTTACTGGTTGCTACGGTAACCACAAGAGCAGCGCGGCCCAACTGACTAACAAGTAAATGTCAGGAGGAGAAATAACTGAAATAACTTTCACTTCAACAACTGTTTCACTGTTTGACTTCAAAATTAATTTGAAGAAAATAAACCAATTCTGACAATATTCAGATCTACAACATTGTTAAAATAAAACCATTTTTACCATTTGCTATATAGTAAATTGTATTAGTCAATATAACATTCAACATATAGTAAATAGTATATTTACTTCACAGTAAATAGTACTACCATTTATATACAATGATGGTATTTACTGTAATGGTATATTTACTATATAGTAACTATTAAATGGTGAATGTTATACAGACTAATATATCTTTACTATATAGTAATATATTTACTTACTACGTAGTAAATTACAATATATTAAATGGTATACCATGAAGTAAATATACCATTTACTACATAATCACACACATCTACCATATAGTAAATGGTAAAAAAATTTTTTTTTTTTAAATCACTGCTGTTGTTTTATTCCTTTATTTGTTGCGTGTTTTGAACCCACCAGCGGGTCCCTCTCTCCTCCAACCAAATGCTTGACGGCTCCGTCCTTCAGGGCCAGACTGCGGATGGAGCTGCTTTCGCTGTCGGCCACATACAGGCAGCTCCAGGGCTCCTCTGCAGCCAGAGCCAGGCCTGACGGCTGGGCGAAGCTCGCCTTGTGAGGGTAGGCGTTGTTCCGGTTCTCCTCGCTGCCGCTGCCCGCCCATCGCACGCACGTTCCCGCCTTGGAGTCACTGTTGCAATTGTACACAAAAACAAATTGATTCCCTGCCTACAATAACACAGAGCTGTAAACAATTTTTTTATTCTGTTTTTACTTAAAGGTGAAATATATTTAAAGATAACTTGAATAGGCCCAATATGGCACAATATGGATTTCATGTTTCAAATTAAAAGCAACTAGGGCTGGGTAGTATGGCATTAAAAAATAAATATCTCTGATTTCTTCATATCAGATTCGATTTTAGTCCATTTTTTTCTTGCTTCTTTCTCTAAAAGATGCATTACAAATGACAGAACACATTTTCAAAAGATTACCTACTTCAATAATTCATTCTGAGAGTTATACAACAGTTTTAGGGACTGGCTACAATAATTTTAAATTGCCGACATCTGCCATCAAGCATTTGCAATAACTGGAAATCAGGATTTTTAAATCTTGTAGATGGATTTTGGCCCACTCTTCTGTGCATAGCTGCTCTAATTCAGCCACACTGGAGTGATTCCAACAAAGAACAACCTGCTTAAGGTCATGCAATGAAATTTCAATCCAATGACGTTGGCATTTGTCAAGGTTGGTTTGGATAGTTTCCCCAAAATAAATGCATTGCGTGGCCAAAAACAGTCGATACCAAACACACACTTTCTACAACTTTGTTGGACTTCTAGCAGTCACTGTTTCAATAAGCTTCACAAGACTTATTTCCATCCAGCGTTGCAACCATTTTTTGTTACTTCCAGTTTTTAGTAATGCGTTGGACAGTTCTTAACCCAATTTTAGCAGTTTCTCCAATCTTTGCTTGATGCAAACCAATGATTTGACCCTTTTTAGACCAACATCTTTTCCACAAACACAGGATGTGGTTGTGAAATTAGGAGTCCCACACCCATTTCCTTAGTTAAGTCCAGGTGGTGATTATTTTTGGCCAAACTGTGTAAATTCCTCATTTGAAAATTGCTTTTTTTGGTAATTATGCAAGTTGGATTTATTTGAGGATTTGAATTTGTCCAAGTGTAGCACAAAAAGCAGCAGAGAACCGTAAGTACCGAATACTTTCTCTCAGCACTGTCTGTGCTTAAAATAGAGTTATTAGTGTCTTTTTAGCGGATATGGGATGGTGACCAGGTCTCTCACCCTCCTTTGGGCAGCTTTCCATCCTCCAGGAACAAAGCCCAGATCTGATGGGTCCCTGCCATGGCTATCCACAGCACGTTGTCTTCAGCACCGCCTACACATAAGATTAAACCCCAAAACCAAAAAAGAAAAACACATAAAAAAAGCTGTAAATTTGGACACCAAGGATGAGTGTTTGACATTACTAAGAAAGCAAATACTTTCAACCAAATGCAGTTCCTCTCATAAAAAGTAAAATGTATGTCTAGATTTTTTCTTTTCCTCTTTTAACGAACCTTATTAGCTAAACTAAAATAGATATTTTTTTGGTAACACTTTATTTCAAAGAGTGTGCATGAGATTGGCGTAACTGTCACAAACATGAACACCTGTTATGAACATGAAGAAGTCTTTGTAAATGTTTGACTGATGTAATGAAGTGTGATTTAGTAAATAATTACATTTTTGATGAAAAGTTGACACTTTTAATTCAACTTTAAATGCAACTCTGCATTAAAAATGTAATTATTTACCGAATTACACGTCACCACAACAGTAATAAACATTCATGAAGACTCTTTCGTGTTCATAAATGGTGTTATGTCATTCATGTCAATGTCATGCCAGTCTTATGCACACGCCTTCAAATAAAGTGTCACGTTATTATTTGTCAATACTCCATGTTTTTTATGCCATTCTTTGTCCTAAGACACCAAATTTTGTTTTCTCAATTGGTAAAACACAAAACATCAAATATTTTCTGAAAATGAGAGGCAAAGCGGAATTGGGATGAAATAATCACAGACTAAATAACTAAACAATGACACCTCAGATTTACATAATGGTTAACATTAGTTTCCAAAAGGTTCTGCTCATAAAAGTGTAGCAAAAATGTAATAAATATAGATTATTTATGCACTATTTTCACATTTCCAGACAGTCTTCAGAAACAGTAAAGTAAAAACAGGGAGATTTGAAAATAGTTGTCTAGTTCCTTGATCCTTTCTGATATCTGCAACGCTGAGAAATGGAGGCATAAGGAGAACTTCACGATTGATTTCATATCTACACGTAATGAATGAATCACACGCCCTTCATGAACCCATCTGAAAGGCAGAATATAAATCTCAAAGTGGTCACTTCCAACTGCTAACAGATTTTTTTTTTTTCGCTTCACCTTCAACTATCTGCATGAAACCTGATCTGCAAAGTAACAGGGCTTGATAAAGTCTAGACAATATGAGAGATCAAATGGATTTAGGAATAATTGATGGATGGGAAGTGTGTGGAGGGAATACAGAATCAGGACAGAGGGGAATCTGTCTGGCAAGCAATAAGAGAAAGGTCAAAAGAAGAGAAGGAGAAAAAAAAAACATACCCGTCAACTTCCAGGCAAAAACTCACCGGCAGTCCCAAGCGTCACATCCCACGGAGAGCTGATTGGCTGCTGGGGTCCCATAGCCCCGCCCTCTTTGTCTGTCCCCTGTGTCCCTACGCCAGCGAGAGTGCTGACTCGTCCCTGCACCAGGTCAACCTACAAAAGAAAGCAGAAAAGCAAAAGTTTCCATGCAAACATCATCACAAACAGCTTTCCAAGGATGGAGATGGAGACGGGTGCTACCTTTCGAATCAGGTGGTTTTCAGTGTCGGCCACATACACAATGTCTCCTTTGATGGCGACGCCCTGTGGGGAGTTGAAGGAAGCTTCGGACAGGTCGCCATCTTGTCTGCCTCTTTCAGGTCCTGTAGCAGAAGAGCCACAGTTAATTCAGAGAATGACTTCTCCTTAAAACGGGGAAATGCAACTTTTATTAAAAAATAGCGCATACATATTTGTTAAAACTGTCACTATATCATGAACCTACAGCACGAGACTGATAATCTGTGAAAAAAAGTCAAATTCATGTTCCTAATCCCAGTGCTAACCACAGAAATACACATCTCAGTCAAAAACAACCAATCAGAGCCAGGAGGAGAGTCTTGGCACTGTCAATCATTCTCATGTACGCGCCTCTCAAAGTCTCCCACTTGCTCTCTGCAACTACAGCTTTTCTCCGTCAGCAGACGCTGTCATGAATACTCATGCTAGTTAGCATAGCCTCTGATGACAGCGGATAAAGTTTTCCTGGGACAGTAAGTTGTGCTGAGCAGCACATACACAAGTTTACTGACAGCACAAAGACCTTCATCTTGGCTCTGATTTGTTGTTTTTAGGAGGAGGTGGAGGAGCTGTCAGAGGAGGACATAGTGACTGCTTTTTTTTTTTTTTATAAAAATTAAAAATCCCAGAAACTGGTTGAACCATGTATGATTTTCATCTTACAATTATGCACAACAAAGAGGTGATCTTTTTCAAAACCCGTTGACATTTAAGGTTGCAACATAAAAATAAGGGGTTGTGCAAAACTTGTGGACGTAATTACTACATTGCTAATTAGCAGGTGGCAGTTTATTCTAAATCTCTCCACAAAGACGAGGTAAATCAACACAAAAATAAACTCCGTCCTCTACTTTCTTTTCTCGGTTGTTCACACTTAGGTCAGTGCCAAAATGGCAGCATGTTCTCGTCTCCACTGCTGCCAACCGTTCTGCTCATCTGAGGCCAGCACAGTCTACCATGTGGTTCCATTGAGAGGCACTGAGGCAGAAGCCCCACCTCCCCATCGCTAAAATATTCTCAATTATTGCTCATTATCTGTCAAATTTTTGCTACAGCATCAGAAATTTACCAGTATTTCTATATATGCTGACTTTACTGCACATGTGCATTCATCTGTACCTCTACTTTCGGATCTCTCTACTGTTTTGCACATAAAGATTGAAATTTTTGGCAATTTTTCCTCTGCAAAATAGCTCCAGATCACTCGGCTGGATGATGAGAAATTGTCAAGCCTTTCCTGGGAATCTCAAATAGATTAGAATCTGGTCTTTGACTAGGTCATTTTTATGCATTAATATGCTTCCATTTAGGGTCCAACTTTTCAGATATTTGTAAAAAAAAAAATTTAAAAAAATGGATCATTTCAGTTCACAATTATGCTCTACACATAAAATCCCATTAAAATAAATTAAAGCTTCTGGTTTTAACGGCGCAAAACTGAGACTGCGTACCTCCTACAACATGTAGCTGCTCTCCAGTGGTGGAAGAAACCACCAGGATTCTGTGATGACCCGTATCAGCTATCGCCAGCTTCTTGTTGCGCTGATCCACCGCCACCTTCCCGGGAAAGGAAAGGATGCTGGAAGGCAACGAGTCCCTGTACAGCTTGATCCCCACCGAGTGCGTCTTCAGTTGGCCCTGTTCCCGATAATACCGGAGCGCACCGTCTGCGAAAAGAGTCAGGCGCTCGCTGTGGCCTTCGCCCACCAGGGAGAAGAGCAAGTTGCCGTGTGGCCCCAGCAGGACCAGTGTGGGCCAGCAGGAGACCTCCAGTTCGTGCCAGAGAGTCGCCTCGTCGTCGTTGACCACTGGGTGGCAGATGTCGTAGCGGAGCACGGCGCTCTGGATGTTGTCCAGGACCTGTGGAGGTTCAGAAACAGACACAAAGTGAGTAAAAGATGAAATCCGTACTGGGAAATTATTTATTTTATCTACGCTTCATAGATACTGTGAATATTTCAGCTTTCTTTCTGGTCATACACTGATTAAAACTTGATGGTAGCTGAAGGCTAAGTTGATAATTTAAATTAAAATTACGCAACATTGTCATGTTAAACTGAGTTGAAATTAGAGTCATTTTTTACTATAGACAAACTGAAGGCCAGAGGGCCAAATCCGGCCCACCCTAACTTTTTATGTAGCCCTCTAGACTCTAGAGAGACACATAAATGTTATCAATCAAATCAGTTTTTTAAGACATAATATTTTTATTTGTCATTATATTTCTACAACATACCAAAATTGCAGTGGTAAAAAAAAAATTGTCAAAAGCTCCGATCCGCTGCATAGCAACATTTTTTATCTACATTCTGCCAAATTATATTAATGTGAAAAATGTTCAATGTTATTTAGCTTTAAGAAAATGGATAAACACTTATGTATTTATATTTTAACAGTTTAATCTGTAGTTTTATTAATATATTTTTCCACAAATGGAAACAACTGTTATTGGTGAGTTTGACATTCCTGATTTAGGGATAAAACGAGGATTAATGAGGTTTCACTTATAGTTTAAATCCATGCAGTATGATGAGAGGTAGGAATTTATTAAAGCAATTATTGTAATAAAATACTCAAAGTTATAAAAGCAAGAATGCAAGAGGAATATTTCACCATAAATTTGTTGGTTTTATCTCTAATATTCACATTTCTACTGGTTAAAAAGATTTATTTGACTTATTATAATAAAGCATCCCCCATAATTATCTAACCTTTAGTAAAAAAAAAAAAAAAGGCTAATAGGCCTTAAAATAAGGGCTACCTATATGATACCTTTCATTTGAGAAGATTTATTCAGTGGAGGAAAAAATCCACTGCTCTTAACAAAAACACAGGTGCCACTTATTGGCTCCCCTGCTGTTAATGCTTTGTACACCGATCAGGCACAACATTACGACCACTGACAGGTGAAGTGACAGTACTGATTATCTCCTCATCGTGGCACCCGCTGGTGGGTGGGAT
>NW_015115913.1:26083-46888 GCF_001443285.1 Poecilia latipinna
ATACCTTTCATTTGAGAAGATTTATTCAGTGGAGGAAAAAATCCACTGCTCTTAACAAAAACACAGGTGCCACTTATTGGCTCCCCTGCTGTTAATGCTTTGTACACCGATCAGGCACAACATTACGACCACTGACAGGTGAAGTGACAGTACTGATTATCTCCTCATCGTGGCACCCGCTGGTGGGTGGGATATATGAATGCTTTCTCTGGCATTTTCTTTCTCTTTTCAAAGTTGATCTCTTGGAAGTAGGAAAAGTATATAAATTATATTTTCAGCTACATCTTGTAATGTCGCACGTTGAATAGGATTTAGCTCTTAAGACTGATTTGGAAGACGGTTAGTTTCGCTTTAAGTGAAGCATTTTATGTCTTGATTTGCCTAAATTATCCTGATGAAAGACCAAAATATATTAAAATAAACCTTTATGCAGGTATTTAACATATTTTTCATTCATCCCACATTCCAGTATTAATTTTTTTAATTGGTCTGACAATATTTTCACCTTAAATAGTGTGTTTTCCTTAGCAGTAAGTAGGAAATCATCACAATTAACAAAACTTAAGGCTTGAAAATATCAGTCTGTGCCTAATTAATCTATATTATGTATTTCACATAGTGAATTTACCACAATTTTATTTTTAATTACAGCTATTACTGTCAGTGCAACTTTATGTGAGCAGCCATTTCTTGGATGCAATGTTCAGGGTTTTCCTCAGTGTACTATAAGCCTGGTGGGCCACCAGACTTTACTTGTGTCCCCACCAGGCTTAACAGTGATTTTTTTTTCTTTTTATGTTTTTTAAAAATGTTAGCATTTTTTAAGACTTTATAGTTGGCGTTAAGGTATTAATCTTCGCCCAATCTTTCAATAACACATAATTATCAAGTGATATTTTAAAACTTTCTGTTAACTTTAAACATGTTTTAACTCAAAAACACAACAGGCTGCGAGATGAATGACTGCCCTGGCGCGGAATGTTCTTCTGTCATTCCCATTTTGAAGAGTGGCAGAGCAAAATGTGTTTGTGTTACATCATATTTATAGGCAGGGAAACAGGAAGTCATGGATTATCAACTAAAAAGCTATAGATATTGATCAATTTGAAAAAGCAGGAGTTTTTTAGTACAAGAAAATCAAAAATGCCAAAAAGTGGAATTTAGTAATAAAAAAAACTAAGATAGGATTTTTTTTCTCCCACTTAATAAATGCACTAAAATTTAAGTTTGTATTTTTCTAAACTTTTTATTGGAGGATTAAGCTACTGTTATGCTAGCTTAATTTATTTTGGCAGTTTTTAAAATGCAGAAAAGCTTTCCCAGACCAGTCAGCCCAAAGACAAACAAACCACAACAACACTTACTTTTTCATTGGGGAATTTGGCAGAGTGCACACCGACAATCACCAGCCCATCTGCGAAAAGGATTAAACAGACAGAGAGAAAATTATACCAACCATAAACAGACATCAGCATGAAAAACAGGGTTCTAAACATAATAAAAGACATGTAGGATGCTTAATACTATCTGATATTTACTACTGATTAATAATAATTTGTAAAAATTAGATTATTGTTGTTTTAATGCTCTGGGATTTTTTTAATCACCATCAAATTTGCTTTCAGACAGCAAGTATCATGATATGATTTGCAACTTGGCCAACAGCAACTGAGAATCAGAGTTTTTGAGGGAAAAACCTTTCTGCGATGTTAAAAATCTTATGGGAGAAACTTCAAAGAACACAAACCAGGTTTCCTTCCAGTTTCTTAATGAGCGCCGGACAATGCACTGAAACATTTTCCTTTTTTGTACAGTTTTCTCAAATTCAGAACTTACAGTCCTGTGTGTAAAGACATCTGAAATGTGCCTCACCAGTAGGAGAGTTTTCCTGATCCAAGTGGCAAAAAGTGATAAGATATATTTTTATAGGCATGTGAATCACCTGTAAATGGTAAAAATTTGTCAAATAAAAGACAAATATCACCATGGGGAATAACTTAAATATTGAAAGATTGCAACATGAATAAATTATAACAAGACATTTTCAATATACTTCCTGACATGCTATGGCTAGGAATAGTTGGGACTGAACAGAAAGAAAACATTAACCACTGAGCCATAGAAGGTGTTGTTTGTAAGCATAAAGTTTATCAGGTAACAAGAGTGTTTTACTATTGTCATCTGTTAATGTCGACTGATCACATACAACTCCGGGATGGCTCACTTTTATAAAGCAGGATATTCTGGCAACATGTCAGAGTAATGGTGAGGGAATTATGTTGTCTAACCTGAACACTTCCAATAATTTTTAGCAATTTGTTTTTATTTTTTTCATCAATGCGCTTCACTACAGGCAGACCAGGCTTGTAAAAAACACTTCTCATCAATTTTAGTGTGCCGGTTGGCTAGATCGCCACGCCAATGATCTAAAAATTTCTCTTGATTTCTGATACATGTTGGTATATTCAGACAATCTTCAGTAGGAACAAGAGTTGAATCAAAATAACCAAAAACTGCCACAGGTATAATTGAATAAAATGCACTGTAAAATTCATGTTCCTCTAAATTTGTCTCAAATACGTATTGCAAAAATTTGAATGCATATGAAGTTTTTAAGTCTTTGAGCTATTCTAGGCTTTACAAACCAAAACTTTATGAATCACATACCCTTTATAAACCCATATTGGTTCAGTTAAGCTGTCTCTTTATTACAGAAATAATAACTCCCACTGTAAACAGATCCAACAAGCCACTTCCTGAGCAGCTCCAAAGGCTCCACTCACTTCTGTCCCTTACAACCTCTGCCAAACAGTGTAGTACCAGCAACAGATTGTAGTGACAATGGGAGGGTGAGTGAGTGGACTGTGGGAGTGAATGAACTGGGTGGCTCCCACACCTCACCGACCAGAGCTGCAAACAAAATGTACCCGAATCAGTGCCAAAGATAAGAGCAGCGCTGACACTGTGCTCTGAGCGCTGCCAGGCTCACAACTCAATTATAACACGCCGCCCAATGAGATGATCTTTGAAATTAAGTTTCTGCTGGATTTAAGAAAGTACATTAAAGAATTATATTCCATTGACATTTAGCAGTTAGCAACATGAATATGTGGCAGTGATGTTTATTTATTTTTTGTTCCATACTTAAAATTGAAACAAACAAGTGAGCTTCAGGGGTACTTTTTTGTCCTCAATTCACATCAAAACAGAGAAATGTGGGGAAACAGAGGAAAAACATACAAATTCTACATACATTTAATAAAATAATAAAGTTTTGAAAAGATCTATCCAGATATATGGCTTTAATTGAACATCTGTAACACAAAATAACTATTAGAACTAGTACAGTCGCTACACAACGCTCACACACAAACACCTTAGCAACGATTATCTCTTAGCAACGGTCTTTTTTTTATCTAACGCACATATCCCAAGAAAATCAACATATAGTCAAACACAGCAGACATTTATCGATATTTTACATAATATGTAAACGATCATCGTGTTGAATTCAGAAAGGAATCGGGTTTTTTCCAACTACATACACAGCGCTTGTTCCTCCACCCGCCTCCGCTCTGAACACGGTTAACAGCGGTTCACGAAGTAAAAGTAACTGATAACGGAAACGGTACTAATACAGGAACTCAGTGTGGTAATTGATGCTTAACAGAACCCCATAACATAACATATTATATATTATTAACATCACCAGCTTACCTGTAACACAAAATAACTAGTATTAGAAGTACGGTCGCTACACAACGGTTACACAGAATCGTCATAGCAACGGTTATCCCTTTGCAACGGTGGAGCGATACCGACCCCTACTGGCAGCTATGTGAAATTGTGACAGGCCATAAATAATATGCTCTATTTTTATAACCAAAATTACAAAATCTTTCTGATCTAACCCCAAGAACACAACCAGTAAATAACACACAAAGACACAAAACAATATAAATTTGCATCGACTATTACGCCAGCGTGGCCTATGTGCCACATAATGCCTTCATAGACATTCTCATTAAGTCAGTTTGATCCAAGCATGATGTAGCCATGACCCAAATGTTGTTAAAACTGCTTAGAGATTGAACATACATTTTCTTAACTTTGCAGTACACAATCAAACACACTTTTTGAACCTTCAGCTGTAATACATTTAAATTTAGGATTCAAAACAACAGCAAATATTGCAAAAGGACACAGAAGGTTGCCAGTAGCCGGTTGTTTAAGTTCATTACTATGGGCTGCAGCAAAGTGGGGAGTCATGCATGAGCACTGCAGTAACTTCCACAGCAGCTGGGAATTATTTTTGGTTACCATCTCTTAGCAGCTGAGATAAGGGCCTTCCTGCTCTTGGAGAAAAAGCAGACGGTTTTACTACAGTTCCCCTTCCTAAGTGGGGTTACATATGTAATGCGCCGTGTTGTGTTATGCAGCACAGAACAACACGGAAGCACATTGCTTTATTTAAGGGTTCCTCCACATTTTCCATCAAAAAATTCCTGATTTCTTTTTGGGTACAAGTCAAATTTGAATGCATTTCAATTGATTTTCAGATCATTTTGGTCATGCAAGTAGGAGCATTTAATGCAATTTGATTGAGTTTTTTAAGTGGGGTTAGCATTAAGGTGCGTCAAACCATTAAAAGTTGCAAAACAAATTATAGCATGACAAGAGATACAGCACCATAACAACTATTATATTGTAAACAAATGTCATAATTAGTTTATTAGTGAGAAGAATAAGTGATATTGGTTTGAGTAATTGGGCTTTAGAGATCACCTTTCAGATAGAACAATGTGTTTCTGCATATCGAGAAAAGGCCAAAATTTAAAGGAGTCCCCCAAGGCTCAACCTTAGTTCCCATTTTATTTTACATATTTACTAATAATGTTAGAAAGATTATGTATTCTGTTAAATTGCTTATTTATGCAGATAATAGTATATTTCACACAGTTGGCACTGCTTTGTGATCGTATGCAGTACTGTACAGCTTAAGATTGGCTGAATATTATAAGAAAATTAAATAAAACTGAATTATTAGATACTGCTGGACAGAATTATTCTGTAAATATTTGGGTAATTGGTTGGATTTTGACCTTTCCTTTTTGCATATTGAGCATTTAGCTCCCTGAATCAAACACTGTTGACCAAGTGGAGTGTTTTGATGTTTTCATCTCACGCTTACAATAAGATTTGGGAGGAAATTACTTCTTGTTCTAGAGAGTTAACACTGAGCCTGCTTGCCTAAGATGTGTGGTGCTGAAAACATACAAATGTATCCACTGGGATAAATTTAGGGATTTTCAGGGTGAATCAGGGAGAAAATAATTTCAAGAAGGATACTGGCAGAAAGGGAAACATAGGCTCATTACAATAAGAGCAATCTCTGATCCCAGAGAAGTATGACAGACTCTTTAATAAAAAGGTACCTTAAAAAATAAATTTTTAGTTAGTCTAAAAAGTGGCACTCTCAGTAAAAATGGTTGCATTAGGCAATCCATTAGATTGTCCTCTTGGGGATCTGTATTTAAATTAGGCAGCATGTGGCTGTAATTGCACTGCTACTGATAATACTTTGCTTTTTGTTTGATCAACTGTAACAAGCTCATATAAACCTTTGGCATCAAATTCATCCCAGAGGAAATGAAAGGTACATACAATATGACAAGTACTGCATTTCACTAGGAACTATGATGGACAAGGCTAATTTATATTCTACACAATGATAAAAACCCAAAATTCCTCTATCGGATGTGCAACTCTTTCGTGTTAGTATTTGCACACGATTTTAAAGATCTGCAAACTGAGTAAGAATGATGAAGCTTGTTGTTGAGGCTGCAGGGTGAGATTATAGTCTTTTTGTGCTGTGGAACAAAATGTGTTTCAAAGAAAAAAACATGAATTTTCATTTATTTTCATCATAATTTCAGTTTTTACATTATCAGGACTCAATTCAATATCCTTTGTGGACAGTATAGTGGGTTTTTATCCTCGTCTTTTATCTACAAGACTGGACGCCCTTCACCCATCCCCACCCGCAAGCGTGCTTGTTGCCATGATCTACCTTTTCTTACTGTCACAACCACAGTAATAAGCCCTTTTCATGGGCATGCACACACACACACAGCATGCACAGACCTTCAACAGAGTGTCTCTTCTCCAGCTGGTGCAGGTCAGGGAGGATGTGCATGCAGTTGATGCAGCAGTAAGTGAAGAAGTCCAGCAGCACCACTTTGCCGGCCAGCTCCTTGCTCAAAGACAGAGGCTCTGTAGTGTTCAGCCACTCCAAGCCTGGAGGAAATCATAAGAAACAGTAACGCTTTTGTCTTTTTTTTAGATCGCTTACTACTTGAGCAAAAAATAGATATTTTCACTCTGCATTTAAGTCACATGAGTGCATCTCTATTAAAACATTTTTTTTATTTCTGTAGTACGATTTGGATTAATTCACAAAACTGTCAAGGATCCAGTTAGGACTGTTACTTATTTATGGATTCCCAAAGTCACCAAAAGTGGCTCAACTTGCCCAAACCTTAAAAGTTTACTCACATAGTGATACTGCAGGACAGTCAAAGTGAAATATTCCATTTTACACTTAGTGAAACCAGTGAGAGCAACAAGTTTTTTACCATTTACCTATCTGCTAAGCTCAGTGAGTCAATTAAGTGGAAAAAATAACTAGCATCTTTATTTCTTGAGAGATGGTGGAGCTCATTTGTGCTGAAGATCTCCACCTGCTGGTGTAATGAGATGTTGACAATATGCCGTAATAGTTTATCCCAAATTATTAAGATAAATAATTATTATTCTGGCCTGAAAAATCAACAAACTGACTTTTACTGGAAACTAAATTCATTTAAAAATAAAACTCAAAACCAATCACAGGAAAAAACATACTAAAATGGACGTAAATTTATTTTCTACTCATTAAAACCTGACTGGCTGTCATTTACCAGTATGCAACCCAAAGGTGGTAGGAAGGGCTGGGACCAGTTTTGAAGCCTTTGTTGACTCATTTCAAATGTTTTTGGACCTCTTCCCTAAACATTAAAAACAATCATACTCATAAAAGCCGACAGTACATTGCAAATCAAGAGTCAAATATGGAAGATTCAAAATAACGTTAGTTCATTTCCTGAATGTGTTGCCACTTCCTATTTATCACAAGTTCGAAAACAACTTGACCGCAGGAAACTACAAGCCTCACAAAAGTTTTCATACCCTCTGAAGCTTGCAAACCACAACGTTTGCAAGAATATAAATGTGATGTTGAAGTGTTTGGCTTTCAATTTTTCTAGGGGAGGTGCAGTTCAGGTGTGATAACATGTCAACATGACAACTATTAGTCATGCACTGCAAAAATTTGGCCTTTCAGGAGGAGCGGCAAGAAGATAGCCATTGTTGAAAGAAATTCCTGTTTCTACATGTTTGATATGTCCAAGTAGGGGACAAAGAATACCTGTAGAAGTAGGTGATTTGGTTAAATGTAACCAAAACTGAACTTTTTGGCCACAAGGTATTTTGTGGTGGAGAACCAACACCAACCCATGAAACATTATGGCAGCAGCATCCTGGAAGATGGATGGAAAAGCCCGGAAGAAAATCTGCAAAGGGCTTTAAAAGCGTTTTGACTGGGATGAAGATTTACCTTCTAGCAATGAAAATACCTTTTATTTTGGGATATCGGAGTGAAGTGGGCTGTTTGCAGTTTTACACCACACTTTTCAGATATTCTTGTATAACATTGTGTTGATTTAACAAATAATAGCTCAAAAAAAAAAGACGTGGAAGTTTAATGAAATTTGAAACAGCTGTTGCCATGAATACTTTGCAAGACACTATCTATGGGCGTCAACAGCCATACACAGTTGACAACCCTATAATGATTATGATGTCAAACCAACACAAAGCAGCTGATCCGAATTTGGTCAAAGTTTAGTTGTTGTTTTTTTTTTTTGTTATTGTTCTGTTTTTTTTTTGTTTTTTGTCGCTGCTTTTCTTATATTACTGGCAAGAGATAAGAATCCCAAACAACTGCTAAAAACTGGTGTTTAGATTGCATTTAAGCTCCTTCAAAACCATGTTGGGAAATAGCTATGAAACTGTTGTCGAAAGCCAGGCAGAAAAAGGAGATGGTAATTTGAAAATAAGGTGCATTTATTTCATCAAAACGATTAGAATCGTAAGAAAAAATACTTGTTAAACTCCTGTCAAACTGTTCTGAAGGGAGGAGATTTGCTAAGGAAGCTAAAGCTGCAACATGATCTAACCTGTCTGAAAATCCGGTATCTTCAGGTCTTCCCTCTCGTCTATCTTTTTCAAATACTGGTAGACGAGATCTTCCTTTTCTTGTTGTGTTGTGGCATCATCTAAAGCGTAATCGAGCTGACTTTGAATGGGAAACAGTCTAACGAGGCTGCTGTGGGACGCCATGATTGCACCAAAAACTACAACAATGATGACGGGCAGCGTCTGTAGTTCCTTAAGGCAACAATAACCAATCACAACAGCCGCGTGGCCAAACCGACCAATAGGAGTGACGTCGTAGATTCGCAACGTTCATTTCAGCAGAAAGATAAAATACGACACTTTTTTTAAATGACTTTTTTGTTGAAATTCAGAAATGATATAAGCTTTAAAGTAATTTCTGTATTATCTGATTTTTTTTAGATGTTCTACTAAAGATTTTTAAGCATTTTAGCGTGCTTAAAAATGTAGAAAGTGTGGCTCTTTTTTGTCGTACTATGTTTACTTAGTTCATCGTTGTGTTGTGGCGGTAAGGTAAGGGTAGCTAACAGTTACATACAGCAGAACACGAACAAAATATGTGAAAATATTTTCGAAAACGTGATGAATATTCTACAAAGTCAGTTATTCGGTTAGTGAAATGTCTACAAGGGATATCTACACGACAAATATCCAATACTTACAGGTTTGGTGTCACTTTTGCTTCTGAAGAGGAATGTTACCAAACGTTGTTAGTTCTTGTGTAATAACCTGTGTTTTAAGGTGACACTTGTAAGCTAAGTTCGCTGCTGCTCCAAATGTCACAGAAGGATGACTCCGAAAATGACATTTGGGAATATAAACCCCTGGAGAAGAAGAGAAAGAGCAATAAATCGCTGTGGATTTCCAAAAGAAGATGTACTGCCAGGAAAAAGTCAAAGAAGGACAGCTCTCCCTCTCTCAGGTCAAAAGAGAAGAGTACAAAACCCAAAACATCTGAAAGTGGAGACTCCTCTGCTGTTGGGGAGGCTGTTGAAAGCAAACTTTTATTATCAAATGAATTACCCGTCAAGTGTTCTGCTACAGAGGTAATCCAAAGTGACAGCAATGCAGCCGAGAGGCAGATGTCTGAAGACTTCTGTCCCATCTGTCAGATGCCTTTCCACATTCTGGTTGTACAGTCTCAGAGATGGCATGTTGCTGAATGTCTCGACAACCCCAGGGACAAATGCACAGGTAAATATCCACCATGTAGTCCCTGTGTCCTGCAAAACTCATTTAACTTCTTCACATTTTGCCACTTTACAACCACAAACTTCACCCTCCACAACATGTTCAAAGGTTATACATACTTTTGCAGTAAACTGTACCTGTGACACTACACTGACTGTAGTCATGTAGTCATTGTATAATTAATTTATTAATCTCCAAATGGGGAATTGCTGCTGCAATATAATATTTCAGGGTTTCCCCAGTGTATTATAAGCCTGACGGCCCGCCAGGCTTATAATAAGAAATTAGCATTGCTTATTTATTTAAGTTTTTTTAATGTTTGCATTTTTTAAAGATTTTATAGTTAGTCTTCAGGTATTAATCTTTCAATTTTTTAGTACCACATAATTATCAAGGGATATTTTCAAATTTCCTGTCAACTTTAAACATTTTTTAACTCAGAAATACAGCAGGTCATTGGATGAATGGTTGCCCTAGTGCCCAACCACCAGGCTTTACAAGTTTTCTGAGGGAAACCTGGTATTTCAACATCATTTTATTATTTCTTTGGAAAGTTGTTATTGTAAAGAAATGTAATCGGATGCTCTAGTTAGATACAATTTTGTGTGTTGTAGAGTAACCTTGGAAAACCTCAGGTAAAAATGTTGCAGAAACCCTCCAGTGCCCCTTAAAACAAACAAAATCTTGTCTGATAATTAGTTTTTATTCCCCACCTGATGTAATTGTGTTGGACAGATGACTTTGACCAGACTGATTTATTGTGTTTGCCCTTCTGAGCTCCTTTATTGTCTCTTATCAAACACTTAAGTGCTTGCTCAGGTTGAGAAAATGCTGCAAAGTCAATGACTCGATGCAATCAACTGGAGGCCTATTGGGAGATTACATTTCACAGGTTTCCTTTTAAAGCCTATTTAAATAAATTTGTCATCAAGTCACATTTAGAGTTTACAATCTTTTGCAAATTCTGTTTCTGAAATGTTTTGAGAAATTAAAGTATTCAATTAAAAATAGGTGATTTTTGATTGAAATTTTTCTTTTTAAATCTAAAATTATTTATGCCATATAGAAAAAGAGCTTTGAATCATTGCTTTTTGTTAACATCATTTATTGATCTAGTGTCCTGACCCGATAACAAAGGAAAATAGAGGTGGGTCTGGTTTCCTTTCAGTGTCAGCTCAGATTAGGGAAGCACAATATTAGATTTTTGGTCAATATCTAATATGCTGATATACTAAAATTCATTTCTCCGATGACAGATACCAATATTTTTCTGTTATGTCTACTTACTGAACTATATGGTTTTCTCTACTCTAGTTAAACAGTAGTCAATTTAGCCTGCTACTAAATCCAAATGCTAAAAAGGAGGCTGAAAATGATGTAACACTTTTGTTTAATGTCAAATTTATTCATGATATTTGCTCTCTAAGACAATGACAACACTCAAGCAGTACAAATTTGACATTGTGCTGTGCTGCAGGCATCTGGTTAGTCATATAAAAACAACGCCTTTTATATCGGTGAGTTGTTTTGACGGAATGGCCGATATTAAATTTTGCAGCTAATATCGGCCGATACCGATACCATGGCGATAATATCGTGCATCCTTAGCTCAGATTTGTTGTGTGGGATATAAAAAGTGAGATATTCAGCTTGTTGATTTAATGGCACAACACTAGATAGAATATAATTTAACCACAATCAGAAAACCGTGGTGAATAAAATAACCTAAGTTTGATTGATTTTTGTTCCCTCTTTCCAGAATGTCCAGATGGCCTCCTGTGCTCCTCCACCATTCCAAACCATTACAAGAAGTTCAACCACACGCTTCTCGCTGAAACCCGTGCAAACGGCAACGCCGCAGCCCCCAGTCTGTCCTTGCAAACAGAGACCAGCGGAGAAGCAAATCTCCAAAACATTCAGAACAATGAGGCGCTCAGCTTTCCATTAGCTCGCTCTCAGGGGACGACTTCCTTTCCTTCTTCCTTTTCCAGTCTGAATCACACTCCAACACCTCCGACAAAACCTAGAAATGGCCTTCTGTTGCTGCGTTCTCCTGGGCCTGATGACTTTAAGAAAAAGAAAGGCTGGCTGGGGAATAATAATAATAATAAAGCTCAGAAGCCAGTTGGTGAGATTTCATCCACTCCTGTCAAGGAGATTCTATCAGATCGAGCTTGTGAAGTTTCAACAGAGACGCAGACGTCTCTCAAAGATGATGATGATGACGATGGGATCTCCTACTCTCCGCTGTCTGAGCTCCCTGCAGAGACTGAAATGAACTGCAGAAAGTCTCTTTTTCTTAACGAGAGCTCTGGTAATGAACATTCAGTGATTCTGTTCAACGACAGCTTTTCCAGTGAAGATGAAATCCTGGCTGAATTCATAGACAAGAACTGTGATGAAGGTGCAGCGTTTGATGATCCCTCCTCTTCCTCCTCGTCTCAGCTGGATCCAGTTTCTTCATTAGCACCTACTAATCAGCAGGCTGCAGAAACTCCTCGTGTATCTAAGAGGGAAATCAGCAGCTTTCAGTCTCCACAGAGTGCTGTTTTAGAGCGACTAAGAGAAACTATTTGCTCAGAGGGTCACAGCAGTCAGAAACTTAATTCTGCTCAAGTGTCTTCATCACAGGATCCGTTTGGGCCAAATTATCAAAACATGCTGCCTCAGAAAGGCCAAAGCAAGGCAGTCCAGGGTTCTGGACTCAAGCAGACTGACATCGGGGTGTTTTTTGGTCTCAAACCGCTCAAGGAGACGGACAATAAAAGTTTACAAAGCAACCTGGAGGCGTCCTCTGTTCCAGCGTCTGATAAGAACCCGGGACGGCACAGACAAAAGAAAAGAAAAGCTGACCCAGAGGCGGCGCCGGCAGCAGCAGCGGCGGCGTTCGGAAATGACTCAGTCGGCGCTCAAGGTGATGCAGGTAGAGGAGGGAACAGAGGATGGAGACGTAGGTGGAACAGAGTAAATGCTGACGGAGAAGTGCAGCTGCCACGTTGTCCGTTTTATAAGAAGATTCCAGGTCAGTAAGCAAAGTTAGAAAATCATTTATTTTAGTTAAAAAATGACAATATAGATGAATTACAGTTTCACAGTGATATATTTTAAATGCATCTTGAAGGTATTTTTGATTTTTGTGGCTTACAGTTGATACTGACTTAAAATTCAGCTTTTCAGATTATTAAATGATGTAAAACAAAAAAAACTTTCAATGATAAAAGATCACAGTAGTGTTACATTCTTATCTTTTTACTTTATTCTGCTATTTCTTGTTTCATATATTTTCTTATCTCACTCAAAGCACTTTTACTGGTTTTTGTAAAGGGCTGTGCAAATAAATGTATTTTAGTGGTCCAGAGGTGAAACATATTTCCAATTAATAAAATGGATAAAACTGGATTTTTTTATTTTATTTTTGAACCTGTTGGTTCACATTGCTATGTCTAATCATTAGAAAGTTGAGTGGAAGGAAAAAGTTGGGGAATTGTGATGCAAGGCCCATTTGAATTTTGGTTTATGCATAACTGCTCCACGCCCTGAAGCAATGCTTCATTATATAATGATATATACAGCCATGGAATGAATTAAGAGCCCACTACTGCACTGAACCTCATTATAAACCTCCTGGTTATTCCACCAAATATTGATTCCTGAGTTAAAACATTAATATTGTTTCTAAATGAATATGAACTGGTTTTCTTTGCATTATGAGGTCTGAATGCACTGCATCTTTTCGTTATTTTTGACCATTTCTCATTTTCTGCAAATGCATACAAAATCTTTGCTTGGAATTTCGGACACATGCTGTCAGTAGTTTATAGAATAAAATAACAGTATTAATTTTACTCAAACATATACATATAAAGAGTAAAATCAGAGAAACTTGTATTAAGTGGTCTCTTAATTTTTTACAGAGCTATGCATTACTCTGTGTAATGAATTGAATTATGGAAATAAACCTTTTAGGGATAAACTAATGTAACTGTGCATAATGTCTTGATTGAGGGGGAAAAAATTAAAATTCTGTGGTTTGTGACGTAAAATGTTCTCAGGTACGAAGTTTGTGGTCGACGCGTTCCGTTACGGCGAGATCGAGGGCATAACCTCGTACTTCCTGACACATTTCCACTCGGACCATTACGGCGGGCTGACCAGAACCTCCACGTTTCCAATCTACTGTAACAGAGTAAGTCCAGCAGCGACACACCAGCAGCTCCTCCCGTTTACCCCTCCTGATGCCTCGATCTGTTTTCCAGTGGTTAAATTTATCTGTGGCTGTTCAGCAGTGAGTCATGATGTCATGTCACTCATTTCAAGCTGTTAGATATCCGTCTGCACGAGGCTTCAACGCTCTCCTGGGACAAAAGACGGTTGAAATAAAGTGTCATTTTTTATTCATCTTCACTTGTTTGGGCAGAGAATACAATTCGCTTGATACACTCTTTGTCTGCAGTCGCTCAGAGTAATGAAAAATCTGCTTGTAGTCGCAGCAATAAAAACTGTTAATGAATTCAGTTACATTTTAAAAACCTGTAATTCTTTTTTTTGGCCTCGTTAGTCGTGCAGAAAAAACGCACGACTGACTATATTTTGCTGCAGTTCACATGTAAAATAAATATTGCTGAAAACTAAAATCATGTTTTGAAGCATAAAAAGAAAAAATACAAATTACTGGATCTGTCATGTAATATTTAAGGAAAGCCCATATTAAAGTCAGCGGTACTGCAAATTTTCAGTATTTTTTTTAATCGATTTTATTCTGATTAATTGAAAAAATTTGCCCCATTTGCTGATTTTTCATTTAATCAATTAAGTTTTTTTTCTATACAGTATTCAAAAGGCATTAAGAGGAACATAAATACCGAGATTCTTTTTAAAATTAGAAATTAAAAATGTTATTTATGTCTTATTGTTTACGAAGGTGTATAAAAATGCAGTAATAATTTTCCTTTTGTGAATTTGAACCAGGTGAAGCTAAAAATATGCAACTTTTGGGGGAAAGATTTTTACTGACAAATGCAATTTTTTTTATCCTGAATGCAAAATGTTTGTGTACCTCCTAATCTGAGTCCTTTCATAAAACACAGTGGTTAATTGGTTATTTTTTTTTATCAGTAATTTTAATTTTGGCCAGAACAAGATCACATTCTTGTCTGGTTGCCAAGGTAACCGTCAGATTTGACTGCTTCCTGTCAGATCACGGGGAACCTGGTGAAGAGCAAGCTTCGGGTGGCGGAGCAGTTCGTCCACATCCTGCCCATGAACGCCGAGGTCACCGTGGAGGGAGTCAGGGTCGTCCTCCTGGACGCCAACCAGTGAGTCAACGGGCAGAACTCGCTGGGTTTTATAGGGTCCGTACGGGAGATTGGAACCCTGGAAAACGCTTGAATTTCAATGAGGCGTTTTCAAGGTTTGGAAAGCGCTTGGTTTCTGTTTAAAGTCCTTCATTTTTGTATTATAGTGCCAGGTGTTTTTATAACCCTCATTAATAGATGCACTTTTCTTTCTCACTGTTTGACGTTAAATTGCATTAAGATTTTCTTGTTTTAGGAAAGTTTGAACTATTAAAATTATTTCTATTTGGTAAATACCAGAAAACATATTTTTTCTTTTTTATAATTTGAGAAGAAATTAGATTGTGAATAAATATTCATTACATTGAAGCAATTTCTCAAAGACTTATTGATCTGCGTAAATGAGATCAAGTTTGGCTTGATTGAAATGGCGTGATCTTTTTTTATATCAAATTAGGCATTTAAAAACATAACATTTTACATTAATGACAGTAATTGATGATATTATTGTGAATTTAAACTTCAGGGCATAGAGCAGTTATATATAGACCAAAACTCTTGCACAGGCATACTTTTTCCTTCCACTCAACTTTCTTGGATATAGCATAGTTAACCAACAGCTTAAAAAAAGTCCAGTGTAGACTAGTTCATTTGTGTTATCTCCAAAGTGTGGTGCTGGTGAAGTTTGAAAACTCGACTTGATCGCGATCAGAAAAATATTTACTAGTCTTTAAAATTCCAATGATGACAATTGTGGTCAATCCACATTTTCCAAATATTAGTTTCTTCTTAAGACACAAATCCATCTGTCCATCCTTCCATGTTTTTGTCCATCCACTCCTCCCTTCATCCATCTGGTTTGTAGTCTATTCATCCGTCCGAACATTGTAGAAATATCAGTGGTGAGCTCACTGAACTTTACGTAAAATCGATTTCAAGCTTTCCGTCTTTGTTCCTTCAGTTGTCCAGGAGCTGCAATGCTGCTGTTCTTCTTGCCCGATGGACAGACGGTTCTCCACACCGGTGACTTCAGGGCCAACCCCTCCATGGAGACGTATCCCGAGCTGCTCCACTGCCGCGTTCAGACTCTCTACCTGGACACGACGTCAGTATCTGAACGTACTCTGTGGTTTTCTGTTACTTTGAGCAGGTTTTAATGGCTGCTTGTCGTTGTAGCTACTGCAGCCCCGAGTACACGTTTCCCAGGCAGCAGGAAGTCGTCAGCTTTGCAGCCAGCAGGGCCTTTGAGTTGGTGACTCTGCACCCGCGAACGCTGGTGGTGTGTGGATCCTACTCTGTGGGGAAAGAAAAGGTCTTCTTGGGTACGTGGCTTGGGATCTTCTTTAAGAATTTATATGACCTCTATCTCAAATGCAATATGACCATAAACCTGAAGAAGGAGGAATAAACTAACACAACTCCTGAATATAAATTAGACTATTACTTTAATTTCACTCTTAAATTAATAAACGCCCTGCTGTTGGTGTGAACATGTGGACATGCAGCGCAACCATATCTAAACCAAACAGGGTTTTTTTTTTTTCCCACAGCCTTGATTCGCTTTCATCCTGCTGAAATGTCACCTGTTATTAAATCTATATTGAAACACGACTGTAGAGACACAGGATTTTGGGAATTGTCTGTGAGGAAAGTAATAAATACGTGCTGTCCTCTGCTGACATGTAGAAAATGGGCTGCAGCTGCTTTCTATAGAAATTTACTTGAATCTTTTCTTAAATCAAAAATATGTCAGAAAGCTCTGCATGATGAGTCTTTTTATTGAACTATTCCTCTTTTATTACCAAAAAGACCATTATTCTTCTGTTTATATGATGTGACAACTAACAATTGTTTTGGTTATCAAATAGTCGATTAATTGGATAAAAAAATTAACATTCTGTAGATTTTTTTGTTCAACCACTTAAGCCTGGTTTTATACACTATATTAGAAATGCATTAAAAGATAAAAAGTAATAATTTCCACTTTTATACGAGAACGTTTTAATGTATTAGTTTTGTTATATATTTAGCTTTTTACTGAAATTGACCAGTTGAAGATAAAAAAAAATTTATATACATTTACATATATATTATGCAAATGTATATATTTGTACAGCTTTTGCCAAATTACTGTTTAATTGCATTTTCATTTTGTCTGTAAACTCCAGTTAATTATTAATTGGTTACTAAATTAATTGACAATTATTTCAGCAATTGATTTATCGTTAGATTAACTGTTTCAGCTCTAGAATAATGTGAGCGTTAAAAATTACCCATTTGTATTTTACACGTTCATAACGTGCGACAATAACTTGGGGAGAAACATTTTGCTGCTTCATTAGGATTTTATGTGACAAACACAAAAAGCTGCATAATAATTAAGAGGAAGGAAATCTAAAAAGTGTGGCATGCTTTTGCATTCAGCCTCAGATATCCTTGAATGTGTGTTTAATTTAACCCATAATACAAATGCAGCTGGTTTGTAACAATCAGTTAAAGGTGTCATGAAGAACAAGAGCTTAATCTTTCACTGAGCATTAAAAAAAGTAAGACCCAACTCTGTTCATTCCTTGTATTTGTAGCAGTTAAAAGAGCAGGCGACCATTAAAATGCTAAAGTTTCTGGTCGTATAACATGAATGTTCAAGAGGTATGAACACTTTTGCATCGCCTGCTCCACGTTCCTTTTGCAGTGTGTTTCTGCAAAGGTAGTGTGAGGTAAAATCTGGTGCTTGCACAGCTGACGTTGTGATTTATTTGCAGCGCTGGCAGAGGTCTTGGGGTCAAAAGTGTGCCTCTCCAGGGACAAATACAACACCATGTGCTGCCTGGAGTCTCAGCAAATCAAGGAGCGCATAACCACCGACTGGAAGGCAGCCCAGGTTCACGTGCTTCCCATGATGCAGCTCTCCTTCAAAGTGGGTGCAGCAGGGCTTGGTTTTTATATCGTTTTCATTTCCATGCAAACATTAACCTTCATATTAAAGTTTGTGATGAGCAAAATTACCAATATTTCTGCAAAACATTGTTTCTAGTGAGATTTAAATTTGCAGTCCTGGAGGTTTCACACGACTGGTTGCAGAAAAGCCGCCTAATGTTGGGTTTTAAAGTGTCTGCAGAGCTGATGTTTGCAATAATGCTGCATCCTCAGCTTTAAATTTTAAGACTTTCTAATGCACTTTTTCTTTTTTTTTTATGTTACCGTCTCTGCAGAAGCTGCAGGATCACCTGGCACGCTTTTCAGCACAGTATGATCGACTGGTAGCCTTCAAGCCCACCGGCTGGACCTTCAGCGAGCAGGTGGAGTCGGTGGAAGACATCCAGCCACAGATCAGCGGCAACATCTCCATTTACGGTTAGTAGAAATGCTTAACAGAACAGATTCAGGTTTAGATGTTATGGAAATGTTTGTTTTAATTCAGAGAGAGCAGGGTAAAACATCAGACTGTTCTTCATGCTCCAAATTCTGACAGAAAACTTGTGCTGTGTTCAAACAAAATGAGAATGTGACTGAATTGCTTTGACTTGGCCTACAGTGCCCTCTACGGGGGATGAAACCAAACGAGACTTCATCATAATCAGGCTGCATCTTCATCCATTTTCAGCACAGCTGGAGTGCCGTCTCGCTCGAAACCCCAGCGGTGAAATTAGTTGTGACTTGATTTTCATTAGTACGTAAATCCAGCTTTCCTTACAGTTTTATCTCTGAAGTTCTGGACAGATCCATCAACATCAGAGCCATCTGCCATGTAACCTACAACCACCAGCTGGAAGCTTTTGCCACCAATTTTAGCTTTTCACTCCTTCCACTTTGTGTCACTGACAGATGCTAATTTTCCCTCCTCTTCTTCTCTGGGCTCCTTTTCAGCTGCATCTCGTCAGAGGAGACCTCATGTTAACTTGTAAGATGGTTGAAGGCACGATAGTGTTGCAGTTTTTTTTTTATTTTTAGAGGACAAAGGGATCCTTTTATCGGATTTTCCACTGAAATAACTCAAGCATGTGGTGCCTCAAGATTTCGCCGTCGTCTCCATTTATTGTCATATTTCATAACATCTGGCTTCATGTCAGATTTTTATCTCAGCTGTAATTGCTCCTCTGTTTACAGAAGGAGTACTATAGAATGGATGTCAAAATAAACCCTGAGGATAACAGATGTTCCCATTTCTGTGACAGGAATCCCATACAGTGAACACAGCAGCTTCCTGGAGCTGAAGCGTTTCGTCCAGTGGCTCAAGCCTCTGAAGATCATCCCCACTGTGAATGTTGGCAGCTGGTCAAGCAGGAAGGCAATGGAGAAATGTTTCAGCGAGTGGCTCTCGGAAGCTAGAGCTAAACTCTGAAATGGGGCGCTGATTTTGAGAACTCCTCTGAAGCTCCAGTTTTAGTTTTTGAAAGTGGCTTTAACACTAATATGCAAATTCTGACTCTGAAAGGATTAATATGCACTCTTGGACCCGTTTATTGAATAAAACTTCAATTACATGCTGCCTCTGTTGCACAAACATGTTTACAGTGAAACTGAAGGTATTTTACCTCCTGCATTATCTGTTGTGACCACATTCCCTTTATGTATTGAGTCAACATGCTGCTTTTTAAACTGTACGTTTTTTATATTTTTATTCTAAAATAAAAACTTAAATATTCTTTAGATCCTTGGCTTGTTTATCTCATTTGTACCAGTTTAGAATATTATAAATTCATGCCTTTCAATATAATTCCTGTAATTATTGATATGTAATCTAATCTGTGCCAACATTTGCAGCACTGGCTTTGAAAATGCTAAGTTGTTTTGAAGTGTGGTGTCGGATCTTTTTGGTTTTTATCTCCAAGGCACCAGAGGTGCTCTGTAAAGATGGAGCGCTCTTGAATTAAAGCTAGATTTTCAGTCATGGTATAATCTATCATTGGGGGTGGGGGAGGAAATCTTCTGGATGACCTTGGGAGAGTCAAGAGAATCTTATAAAAATGTTTTAAAAGGTTTTCAAACTGCACATTTCCTTTACATATTGAAATGGGTGTATTTTCAAAAGAGGAGGTTATTGATCTATGTGGGTAATTGAATGGAAAGGGGTCCAAAACTTTTAAATGGCATTTATTTTTCTGGTTTTGACCCTCTACAAAAATGGGGTAAAAGGTCTCAGAAAATAGTTTGAGTACATAAACCTAAACATCATGAAACGCCATTTCATCAGACACGAATAGATAAAATGTTCTGTCCAAATGTTTGTTTTTAAAGCCACAAATAATGGCTACAATAAAACTTAATATTAAATCAGCTCCACTTTTATCTTTTTTTTTTTTCCAATTACGGATGTTAAATGTTTGTGGATAGCCTATAGCAATTTCAGCTAACAAAGAACCCAAAAAAGCACATAGGAACAACAAAACAATAGAGAATGTGAATAGAGAATCTGTTAAGATAATCTGCTATAAGACTGTATTTTTTATATAAAGAGTTCCTAATAAAGTTGATTGTTTCAGGGGAAGATTAGTGTTCACACACAAGCTAGCATTAGCACAGCTGCGGTTTAAAAAAATCTAAAATATTACAGATACAAATGAAAACTGCTGTGTTAATTCCTTTTATGTTTTTTAAACACTATTTTTATTTAAAGAAACCGTTTTTAACAATGTGACCTAGGAGCAAACCAAATAAAACCGGAGAATCTATAAAAACCGTAGGCACCACAACGACTCGTCGGCCATGTTGTGAGTGGCAATTTCGTCTTGAAAATAAAAACATATCTTCTCAGAATCATTTTATTGTTGTTGTTTTCCAAATGAAAACATGAATAAAGTCTTAATCATCATAGAAATGTTTTTAGAGCAACTTTGAGCTAGGTCTTTGTGTTTTGTATGGGTCAGCAGTGGTTTTAGGCTTGAAACAAGACAAACATAGTATTAGCATTGTGATGGTCATAATCCACTTTGCTGCTTCAGGACCTGAATGACTTGTCGTAACTGACAAAGGCATGAATTTGGCTCTGTAGTGGAAAATCCTCTAGAGCACATGTGTCAAACTCAAGGCCCGCGGGCCACATGTG